>NW_026600580.1:0-190169 GCF_029448725.1 Salvelinus fontinalis | reverse complement strand
TATTTACATTTACATTTAAGTCATTTAGCAGACGCTCTTATCCAGAGCGACTTACAAATTGGTGCATTCACCTTATGATATCCAGTGGAACAACCACTTTACAATAGTGCATCTAACTCTTTTAAGGGGGGGGTTAGAAGAATTACTTTATCCTATCCTAGGTATTCCTTAAAGAGGTGGGGTTTCAGGTGTCTCCGGAAGGTGGTGATTGACTCCGCTGACCTGGCGTCGTGAGGGAGTTTGTTCCACCATTGGGGTGCCAGAGCAGCGAACAGTTTTGACTGGGCTGAGCGGGAACTGTACTTCCTCAGAGGTAGGGAGGCGAGCAGGCCAGAGGTGGATGAACGCAGTGCCCTTGTTTGGGTGTAGGGCCTGATCAGAGCCTGAAGGTACGGAGGTGCCGTTCCCTTCACAGCTCCGTAGGCAAGCACCATGGTCTTGTAGCGGATGCGAGCTTCAACTGGAAGCCAGTGGAGAGAGCGGAGGAGCGGGGTGACGTGAGAGAACTTGGGAAAGTTGAACACCAGACGGGCTGCGGCGTTCTGGATGAGTTGTAGGGGTTTAATGGCACAGGCAGGGAGCCCAGCCAACAGCGAGTTGCAGTAATCCAGACGGGAGATGACAAGTGCCTGGATTAGGACCTGCGCCGCTTCCTGCGTGAGGCAGGGTCGTACTCTGCGAATGTTGTAGAGCATGAACCTACAGGAACGGGTCACCGCCTTGATGTTAGTTGAGAACGACAGGGTGTTGTCCAGGATCACGCCAAGGTTCTTAGCACTCTGGGAGGAGGACACAATGGAGTTGTCAACCGTGATGGCGAGATCATGGAACGGGCAGTCCTTCCCCGGGAGGAAGAGCAGCTCCGTCTTGCCGAGGTTCAGCTTGAGGTGGTGATCCGTCATCCACACTGATATGTCTGCCAGACATGCAGAGATGCGATTCACCACCTGGTTATCAGAGGGGGGAAAGGAGAAGATTAATTGTGTGTCGTCTGCATAGCAATGATAGGAGAGACCATGTGAGGATATGACAGAGCCAAGTGTCTTGGTGTATAGCGAGAATAGGAGAGGGCCTAGAGCCCTGGGGGACACCAGTGGTGAGAGCACGTGGTGCGGAGACAGATTCTCGCCACGCCACCTGGTAGGAGCGACCTGTCAGGTAGGACGCAATCCAAGCGTGGGCCGCGCCGGAGATGCCCAGCTCGGAGAGGGTGGAGAGGAGGATCTGATGGTTCACAGTACAAAAGGCAGCCGATAGGTCTAGAAGGATGAGAGCAGAGGAGAGAGAGTTAGCTTTAGCAGTGCGGAGCGCCTCCGTGACACAGAGAAGAGCAGTCTCAGTTGAATGACTAGTCTTGAAACCTGACTGATTTGGATCAAGAAGGTCATTCTGAGAGAGATAGCAGGAGAGCTGTCCAAGGACGGCACGTTCAAGAGTGTTGGAGAGAAAAGAAAGAAGGGATACTGGTCTGTAGTTGTTGACATCGGAGGGATCGAGTGTAGGTTTTTTCAGAAGGGGTGCAACTCTCGCTCTCTTGAAGACGGAAGGGACGTAGCCAGCGGTCAAGGATGAGTTGATGAGCGGGGTGAGGTAAGGGAGAAGGTCTCCGGAAATGGTCTGGAGAAGAGAGGAGGGGATAGGGTCAAGCGGGCAGGTTGTTGGGCGGCCGGCCGTCACAAGACGCAAGATTTCATCTGGAGAGAGAGGGGAGAAAGAGGTCAAAGCACAGGGTAGGGCAGTGTGAGCAGAACCAGCGGTGTCGTTTGACTTAGCAAACGAGGATCGGATGTCGTCAACCTTCTTTTCAAAATGGTTGACGAAGTCATCAGCAGAGAGGGAGGAGGAGGGAGGAGGGGGAGGAGGATTCAGGAGGGAGGAGAAGGTGGCAAAGAGCTTCCTAGGGTTAGAGGCAGATGCTTGGAATTGGAGTGGTAGAAATTGGCTTTAGCAGCAGAGACAGAAGAGGAGAATGTAGAGAGGAGGGAGTGAAAGGATGCCAGGTCCGCAGGGAGGCGAGTTTTCCTCCATTTCCGCTCGGTTGCCCGGAGCCCTGTTCTGTGAGCTCGCAATGAGTCGTCGAGCCACGGAGCAGGAGGGGAGGACCGAGCCAGCCTGGAGGATAAGGGACATAGAGAGTCAAAGGATGCAGAAAGGGAGGAGAGGAGGGTTGAGGAGGCAGAATCAGGAGATAGGTTGGAGAAGGTTTGAGCAGAGGGAAGAGATGATAGGATGGAAGAGGAGAGAGTAGCGGGGGAGAGAGAGCAAAGGTTGGGACGGCGCGATACCATCCGAGTAGGGGCAGTGTGGGAAGTGTTGGATGAGAGCGAGAGGGAAAAGGATACAAGGTAGTGGTCGGAGACTTGGAGGGGAGTTGCAATGAGATTAGTGGAAGAACAGCATCTAGTAAAGATGAGGTCAAGCGTATTGCCTGCCTTGTGAGTAGGGGGGGAAGGTGAGAGGGTGAGGTCAAAAGAGGAGAGGAGTGGAAAGAAGGAGGCAGAGAGGAATGAGTCAAAGGTAGACGTGGGGAGGTTAAAGTCACCCAGAACTGTGAGAGGTGAGCCATCCTCAGGAAAGGAACTTATCAGGGCATCAAGCTCATTGATGAACTCTCCAAGGGAACCTGGAGGGCGATAAATGATAAGGATGTTAAGCTTGAAAGGGCTGGTAACTGTGACAGCATGGAATTCAAAGGAGGCGATAGACAGATGGGTCAGGGGAGAAAGAGAGAATGTCCACTTGGGAGAGATGAGGATCCCAGTGCCACCACCCCGCTAACCAGAAGCTCTCGGGGTGTGCGAGAACACGTGGGCAGACGAGGAGAGAGCAGTAGGAGTAGCAGTGTTATCAGTGGTAATCCATGTTTCCGTCAGTGCCAAGAAGTCGAGGGACTGGAGGGAAGCATAGGCTGAGATGAACTCTGCCTTGTTGGCCGCAGATCGGCAGTTCCAGAGGCTGCCTGAGACCTGGAACTCCACGTGGGTCGTGCGCGCTGGGACCACCAGGTTAGAGTAGCAGCGGCCACGCGGTGTGAAGCGTTTGTATGGTCTGTGCAGAGAGGAGAGAACAGGGATAGACAGACACATAGTTGACAGGCTACAGAAGAGGCTACGCTAATGCAAAGGAGATTGGAATGACAAGTGGACTACACGTCTCGAATGTTCAGAAAGTTAAGCTTACGTTGCAAAAAATCTTATTGACTAAAATGATATAGTACTGCTGGCTGGTGAAATAGGCTAGCTAGCAGTGGCTGCGTTGTTGACTTTGTTTGAAAGTGTAGCTGGCTAGGTAACCTCTAACTGGCTAGGTAACCTCGACAATTACTCTAGACTACACAATTATCTTGGATACAAAGACGGCTATGTAGCCAGCTAAGATCAAACAAATCAAACTGTTGTACTGTAATGAAATGAAATGTAATACTACCTGTGGAGCAAAGCGGAATGCAACTACTCGCTCCAACCCCGAAGTGCGTATCGTAGAGGGAGAGGCAATGGTGGTGGTTATTGACTGTAGACTCTGCTACATACCTCTCCCGTCTGAGCCTTGAATTACGACTCTACTTTGTCTCTATACTGAAGCTTAGCTTGTTTGACTGCCTTGCGGAGGGAATAGCTACACTGTTTGTGGTTTGCGCTTTCAGTTTTGCACGAATGCTGCCATCAATCCACGGTTTCTGTTTGAGGTGTGTGTGTGCGTGTGTTGTGTGTCTCTGTGTTGTGTGTCTCTGTGTGTGTGTGTGTGTGTGTGTGTGTGTGTGTGTGTGTGTGTGTGTGTGTGTGTGTGTGTGTGTGTGTGTGTGTGTGTGTGTGTGTGTGTGTGTGTGTGTGTGTTGGTACCTGTGAATAGCAGCAGGGATGTGAAAGTGTTTTACCCATCATGCACTGTGGTGGAAAGTGCGAAACTCCGACACCTTCTCTGCTCTCTCTGCTGTGTGAGTGAGTGTGTCAGGTTACTAAACAAAAATACCACTCAGAAACAAGCTTTTGGTCATTGTTTCATTAGTCCACTGTGGTTACAGACCCACACGTGTTTGCATGTCAGCAATACAGTTTAAGATACAGCACTTCAAAATGCAGAAAGTGTCACAGTATGATATACACACAACCCCCACCATGCCTTCCCTTTCCATCAGCCCCCTGCCCTCCTCCCAACTCTCCAGACACTGGGTGACATAAATAGAGCACATGCAGGCTGAAGCCTGTTAAATATTCATGAATGTGCTCCTGTGAGTTGACATGTGTGCTACAGACGGGCTGGTGGTGTATATGCCCAGGCACCGAGCAGAGCTACAGGCCCAACCCCCACTATTACGCCTTACCAAGCCCCATCCTGCGACCTATGAGGTATGCCCAGGCAGCGAGCAGAGCAACAGGCCCAACCTCCACTATTGCGCCTTTCCAAGCCCCATCCTGCGACCTATGCGATATGTATCAGAGGCTCGACATGCTCTGCTCACACCTACTGTGATGGTCCAGGCCTAAACCACACAAAAACAACACTAGATACTATGGAACACAAAGCTTCAGCTCTGGCATCTTCCCCAATATTTGGAACCAAGGACTGATCCCCCCCCCCCCTCCCATTTCACAAAAGTGGAGACAAATTTGACCCCAATAACTACCGTGGGATATGCATCAACAGAAACCTTGGAAAAATCCTCTGCATTATAATTAACAGCAGACTTGTACATTTCTTCAGCGAAAACAATGTACTGAGCAAATGTCAAATTGTCACGGGTGCTCCCTCTCTGGCCTCTAGGTCACCAGGCTGCTCATTATGGCGCACACCTGTCACCATCGTTACAAACACCTGCGTGTCATCAGACTCACCTGGACTCCATCACCTCCCTAATTACCTTCCCTGTATATGTCACTCCCTTTGGTTCCTTCCCCAGGCGTTATTGTTTCTGTTCCAGTGTCATGTCTGTGCATTGCCCAGTCAAAACTGTTCGCTGCTCTGGCACCCCAATGGTGGAACAAACTCCCTCACGACGCCAGGTCAGCGGAGTCAATCACCACCTTCCGGAGACACCTGAAACCCCACCTCTTTAAGGAATACCTAGGATAGGATAAAGTAATCCTTCTAACCCCCCCCCCCCCCTTAAAAGATTTAGATGCACTATTGTAAAGTGGTTGTTCCACTGGAAATCATAAGGTGAATGCACCAATTTGTAAGTCGCTCTGAATAAGAGCGTCTGCTAAATGACTTAAATGTAAATGTAAATGTAATTGTTTGTGTTTCTTGTTTTGTATTTAGTTGTATTTATTTATTAAAACACTCATTCCCTGAACTTCTTCCCCGACTCTCAGCGTACATCGTTACAGAATAACGCCTCACCCAAGGGAAGCATCAGGGAGTTTTTTTTATTTTTTTGTGTCAGTGGGAATGACGTGAGTCCGGGAGCCACTACAGGCTCTCATGCCTCAGCCGGATCACCAGGCTCCCCTGCCTCCGCCGGATCACCAGGCTCCCCTGCCTCCGCTGGATCACCAGGCTCCCCTGCCTCCGCCGGATCACCAGGCTCCCTTGCTTCAGCTGGCTTGTCGGGTTTTCATGCCTCAGCCGGATCGCCAGGCTCCCGTACCCCAACCGGCGACAGGTTCCCGCGCATCAGCAGGGGTGACTGGTCTGCTCCTGATCCCCGGGATTGTCCCTTTGGGTGGTGTCCTGCAGCTGGAGCCGAACGCGCCGGGGAGGGGGTACCGTCACGTATGCTCTCTCTCTGGTGCTCTAGGTCGCCATGCTCCTGCATCTCAGCCGGATTGACAGGTTTCCTGCGCCTCAGCAGAGGTGACCGGTCCACTCCTGATCCCTGTGATCGTAGTTTTGTTCGCCGTCCTGCGGTAGGAGCCGCTCGTCGGGGAGGGGGTACTGTCACGTGTGCTCCCTTTCCGGCCTCTAGGTCACCAGGCTGCTCATTATGGCGCACACCTGTCACCATTGTTACGCGCACCTGTGTGTCATCACTCACCTGGACTCCATCACCTCCCTGATTACCTTCCCTCTCTGTCTGTCTGTCTCTGTCTGTCTCTGTCTGTCTGTCTGTCTGTCTCTCTCTGTCTGTGTTTCTCTCTGTTTCTCTCATCCTCTGTCTCATTTTTTCTGTCTCAAACACACAACATACACCCTTGCACACACACACAACATACACCCTTACACCCTTACACACACACACACACACACACACACACACACACACACACACACACACACACACACACACACACACACACACACACACACACACACACACACACACACACACACACACACACACACACACACGCACGCAAGCACCCACCCACACAAACACACACACACACATGCACACACACAGGCTGAAGTAATTGAATCTGAAATAGGGAGTAGTAGATATCTCTCCAGCAGCAGCCTGTCAGGCTCTAACACAGATCTCAACACAGCGTCAGAGCAAGGCGTTGGAGGTGTTGCGTCTGGTGCTGCCACATTCACACCTTCAGAGGAACACCATATAGCCCCCCAAACATGCATTCAAACCACATCATTTAAGTAGGAAATCTATCCTAAATCTATTTTTTGATGGGACACTTTGATATCTTTGCATTCATTTGCTGTAAAAAAAAAAATCTACATTGTATTTTATCCTACAATACAACTTAAGGGGTCACATTCCCCTCAATTTGAGCATGGATCTATGTGTCATGTGTACTGTACGGCTCAATCCCAAATGGCACCCTATTTCCTATATAGTGCACTTATTTTGACCAAAAAGGGTGCTATTTGGAACACCGACTACCTTTGTACTGTTACATGTTACATGCATGAAGTGTTTGATAGAAGAAACCACTGGTCTGTAGTGTCTGTGGTGTCTGTCTGTGTGTTGATGTCTCTACACCCCCCTCCACCTGGCTCACTGCTAACTCATGCTGAAAGAGAGACAGAATGAGAGAGAGAGAGGAGGGGAGGGGATGGGGAGAGAGATAGACAGTGTGAGAGAGAACAATCACTAATGATGCTGTCAGACAGGCTGCTACTCTTTGAAGACACTCCCAGCAGAATGTGTGTGTTTGTTGTTTTGTGTGTGTGTTTGTGTGTGTGTGCTCCTGTGCATTCGGGTGTATGTGCTGTCTGTTAGTAAATCAAACAGACCCTCCATCACTGTCAAGTGCCACATTTGTAAGGAAAGCCGTCTTTCTGCTCTTGAAACAAGTCTCAAAAAGCACTTTTGTGAGATGCCAATCTACCGCTCTTTCATTTTGTTACTTGAAAAGCCCCGGACAGCAACAAACATAATGGTGCTTCTCTTTTCATCCTCCAGAGATGAAGGGACAATGACAAACCAGAGATTTTCCCTGTCTGGGTTTCTTTGTTTGTTAGTGGAGTGGTGTAGTGGAGTGTAGTAGTAGAGTATAGTAATGGAGTGTAGTAGTAGAGTGTAGTAATGGAGTGTCTAAGTGTAGTGGAGGAGTGGTGTAGTGGATTGTAATAGTAGAGTGAAGTAGTGGAGTGTAGTAGTAGAGTGTAGGAGTGGAGTAGTGGAGTGTAGTTGGAGTAGTGGAGTAGTGTAGTAGTGGAGTGTCTAAGTGTAGTGGAGTGTAATAGTAGAGCGAAGCAGTGGAGTGTAGTAGTGGAGTAGTGTAGTGTCTAATGGAGCATAGTAGTGGAGTGGAGTAGTGTAGTGTGTAGTGGAGTGTCTAGTGGAGTGTAGTAATGGAGTGTAGTAGTGTAATAATGGAGTGGAGTAGTGTAGTGTAGTAGTGGAGTAGTGTAGTGTAGTGTATTGGTGGAGTGTAGTAGTGGAGTGGAGTGGAGAGTTGCGTAGTAGAGTGTCTAATGGAGCATAGTAGTGGAGTGGAGTAGTGTAGGAGTAGAGCATAGTAGTGGAGTGTCTAGTGGAGGTGAGTAGTAGAGTGTCTAGTGGAGTGTAGTGGTGGAGTGTAGTAGTGGAGTGGAGAGTTGAGTAGTAGAGTGTAGTAGTGGAGTGTAGTAGTGGTATGTCTAGTGTAGTGTAGTAATAGAGTGGAGAGTTGAGTAGTAGAGTGTAGTAGTGGAGTGTAGTAGTGGTATGTCTAGTGTACTGTAGTAATGGAGTGGAGAGTTGAGTAGTAGAGTGTAGTAGTGGAGTGTAGTAGTGGTATGTCTAGTGTAGTGTAGTAATGGAGTGGAGTGGAGTAGTGGAGTAGTAGAGTGTCTAGTGGAGTGTCTTAGTGGAGTGTAGTAGTGGAGTGGAGTGTCTAGTGGAGTGGAGTAGTGGAGTGGAGTGTCTAGTGGAGTGGAGTAGTGGAGTGGAGTAGTGGAGTGGAGTGTCTAGTGGAGTGTCGTAGTGGAGTGTAGTAGTGGAGTGTCGTAGTGGAGTGCCTAGTGGAGTGTAGTAGTTGAGTGTCTAGTGGAGTGTAGTAATGGAGTGTCTAGTGGAGTGTCTAGTGGAGTGTCTAGTGGAGTGTCTAGTGGAGTGTCTAGTGGAGTGTCTAGTGGAGTGGAGTAGTGGAGTGTAGTAGTTGAGTGTCTAGTGGAGTGTAGTAATGGAGTGTCTAGTGGAGTGTCTAGTGGAGTGTCTAGTGGAGTGTCTAGTGGAGTGTAGTAGTGGAGTGTAGTAGTGGAGTGTCTAGTGGAGTGTAGTAGTTGAGTGTCTAGTGGAGTGTAGTAATGGAGTGCAGTAGTGGTGTGTCTAGTGGAGTGGAGTAGTGGAGTGAAGTAGCGAAATGTAGTAGTGGAGTGTAGAGTGTCTAGTGTAGTGTAGTAGTTGCTTGTAGTGTAGTAGTGTAGTGTAGTGGAATGGAGTGGAGTAGTGGAGTGGAGTGGAGTAGTGGAGTGGAGTGGAGTGGAGTAAAGGAGTGGAGTGGAGTAGAGTGGACTGTGTAGTGTAATAGTGGAGTGTCTAGTGTAGTGTCGTAGTGGAGTGTCTAGTGTAGTGGAGTGGAGTAGTGGAGTGGAGTGTCTAGTGTAGTGGAGTGGAGTAGTGGAGTGGAGTAGTGGAGTGTCTAGTGTAGTGGAGTAGTGTAGTGGAGTGGAGTAGTGGAGTGTCTAGTGTAGTGTAGTGGAGTGTCTAGTGTAGTGGAGTAGTGTAGTGGAGTTGAGTAGTGGAGTGTCTAGTGTAGTGTAGTGGAGTGTCTAGTGTAATGGAGTGGAGTAGTGGAGTTTCTAGTGTAGTGGAGTAGTGTAGTGGAGTTGAGTAGTGGAGTGTCTAGTGTAGTGTAGTGGAGTGTCTAGTGTAGTGGAGTAGTGTAGTGGAGTTGAGTAGTGGAGTGTCTAGTGTAGTGTAGTGGAGTGTCTAGTGTAGTGGAGTAGTGTAGTGGAGTTGAGTAGTTGAGTGTCTAATGGAGTGTAGTAATGGAGTGTCTAGTGGAGTGTCTATTGTAGTGTAGTGGAGTGTCTAGTGTAGTGGAGTGGAGTAGTGGAGTTTCTAGTGTAGTGGAGTGGAGTGTCTAGTGTAGTGGAGTGTCTAGTGTAGTGGAGTGTCTAGTGTAGTGGAGTGGAGTAGTGGAGTGGAGTAGCGGAGTGTCTAGTGTAGTAGTGTAGTGGAGTAGTGGAGTGGAGTAGTGGAGTGGAGTAGTGGAGTGTCTAGTGTAGTAGTGTAGTGTCTAGTGGAGTAGTGTAGTGGAGTAGTGTAGTGGAGTGGAGTGTAGTGGAGTAGTGGAGTGGAGTAGTGGAGTGTCTAGAGTAGTAGTGGGGTGTCTAGTGGAGTAGTGTAGTGGAGTGGAGTAGTGGAGTGTCTAGGGGAGTGGAGTAGTGGAGTTTCTAGTGTAATGGATTGGAGTGTCTAGGGGAGTGGAGTAGTGGAGTTTCTAGTGTAGTGGAGTGGAGTAGTGGAGTTTCTAGTGTAGTGGAGTGGAGTAGTGGAGTGTGTAGTGGAGTAGTGGAGTGTCTTGTGTAGTGGAGTAGTGGAGTGTCTAGTGTAGTGGAGTAGTGGAGTGTCTAGTGGAGTGTCTAGTGTAGTAGTGGAGTGTCTAGTGTAGTAGTGGAGTGTCTAGTGGAGTATGTAGTGTCGTAGTGCGGTGTCTAGTGTAGTGGAGTAGTGGAGTGTCTAGTGTAGTGGAGTAGTGGAGTGTAGTGGAGTAGTGGAGTGTCAAGTGGAGTGTAGTAGTGGAGTGTCCAGTGTAGTGGAGTGTCTAGTGTAGTGGAGTACTGGAGTGTAGTGTAGTGGAGTGTCTAGTGTAGTGGAGTAGTGGAGTGTAGTGTAGTGGAGTGTCTAGTGGAATGGAGTAGTGGAGTGGAGTAGTGGAGTGTCTAGTGTAGTGTAGTGCAGTGTCCAGTGTAGTGGAGTAGTGTAGTGGAGTGGAGTAGTGGAGTGTCTAGTGTAGTGTAGTGGAGTGTCTAGTGTAGTGGAGTAGTGTAGTGGAGTGGAGTAGTGGAGTGTCTAGTGTAGTGGAGTGGAGTGTCTAGGGGAATGGAGTAGTGGAGTGGAGTGGATTGTCTAGTTTAGTGGAGTGTCTAGTGTAGTGGAGTGTCTAGTGTAGTGGAGTGTCTAGTGTAGTGGAGTGGAGTAGTGGAGTGGAGTAGCGGAGTGTCTAGTGTAGTAGTGTAGTGGAGTAGTGTAGTGGAGTAGTGTAGTGGAGTAGTGTAGTGGAGTAGTGGAGTGTCTAGTGTAGTAGTGTAGTGTCTAGTGGAGTAGTGTAGTGGAGTAGTGTAGTGGAGTGGAGTGTAGTGGAGTAGTGGTGTAGAGTAGTGGAGTGTCTAGTGTAGTAGTGTAGTGGAGTGGAGTAGTGGAGTGTCTAGGGGAGTGGAGTAGTGGAGTTTCTAGTGTAGTGGAGTGGAGTGTCTAGTGGAGTAGTGTAGTGGAGTGTCTAGTGGAGTAGTGTAGTGGAGTGGAGTAGTGGAGTGTCTAGGGGAGTGGAGTAGTGGAGTTTCTAGTGTAGTGGAGTGGAGTGTCTAGGGGAGTGGAGTAGTGGAGTGTCTAGTGTATTGGAGTGGAGTAGTGGAGTGGAGTAGTGGAGTGTCTAGTGTAGTGGAGTAGTGGAGTGTCTAGTGTAGTGGAGTAGTGGAGTGTCTAGTGTAGTGGAGTAGTGGAGTGTCTAGTGGAGTGGAGTAGTGGAGTGTCTAGTGTAGTGGAGTGGAGTAGGGGAGTTTCTAGTGTAGTGGAGTGGAGTAGTGGAGTGGAGTAGTGGAGTGTCTAGTGTAGTGGAGTAGTGGAGTGTCTAGTGTAGTGGAGTAGTGGAGTGTCTAGTGGAGTGGAGTAGTGGAGTGTCTAGTGTAGTAGTGGAGTGTCTAGTGGAGTATGTAGTGTCGTAGTGGAGTGTCTAGTGTAGTGGAGTAGTGGAGTGTCTAGTGTAGTGGAGTAGTGGAGTGTAGTGTAGTGGAGTGTCTAGTGTAGTGTAGTGGAGTGTCTAGTGTAGTGGAGTAGTGTAGTGGAGTTGAGTAGTGGAGTGTCTAGTGTAGTGTAGTGGAGTGGAGTGTCTAGGGGAGTGAAGTAGTGGAGTGGAGTGGAGTGTCTAGTGTAGTGGAGTGGAGTAGTGGAGTTTCTAGTGTAGTGGAGTGGAGTGTCTAGGGGAGTGAAGTAGTGGAGTGGAGTGGAGTGGAGTGTCTAGTGTAGTGGAGTGTCTAGTGGAGTGTCTAGTGTAGTGGAGTGTCTAGTTTAGTGGAGTGGAGTAGTGGAGTGGAGTAGCGGAGTGTCTAGTGTAGTAGTGTAGTGGAGTAGTGTAGTGGAGTAGTGGAGTTTCTAGTGTAGTAGTGTAGTGTCTAGTGGAGTAGTGGAGTGGAGTAGTGTAGTGGAGTGGAGTGTAGTGGAGTAGTGGAGTAGAGTAGTGGAGTGTCTAGTGTAGTAGTGGAGTGTCTAGTGGAGTAGTGTAATGGAGTGGAGTAGTGGAGTGTCTAGGGGAGTGGAGTAGTGGAGTTTCTAGTGTAGTGGAGTGGAGTGTCTAGGGGAGTGGAGTAGTGGAGTTTCTAGTGTAGTGGAGTGGAGTAGTGGAGTTTCTAGTGTAGTGGAGTAGTGGAGTGTAGTGGAGTAGTGGAGTGTCTAGTGGAGTGTAGTAGTGGAGTGTCTAGTGTAGTGGAGTGTCTAGTGTAGTGGAGTAGTGTAGTGTAGTGTAGTGGAGTGTCTAGTGTAGTGGAGTAGTGGAGTGTCTAGTGGAGTGTAGTAGTGGAGTGTCTAGTGTAGTGGAGTGTCTAGTGTAGTGGAGTAGTGTAGTGTAGTGTAGTGGAGTGTCTAGTGTAGTGGAGTAGTGGAGTGTAGTGTAGTGGAGTGTCTAGTGTAGTGGAGTAGTGGAGTGTAGTGTAGTGGAGTGTCTAGTGGAATGGAGTAGTGGAATGGAGTAGTGGAGTGTATTAGGGGAGTGAGGTAGTGGAGTGGAGTAGTGGAGTGGAGTAGTGGAGTGTATTAGGGGAGTGAGGTAGTGTAGTGGAGTAGTGGAGTGGAGTAGTGGAGTGTATTATGGGAGTGAGGTAGTGTAGTGGAGTAGTGGAGTGGAGTAGTGGAGTGTATTAGGGGAGTGAGGTAGTGGAGTGGAGTAGTGGAGTGGAGTAGTGGAATGGAGTAGTGGAGTGGAGTAGTGGAGTGGAGTAGTGGAGTGTATTAGGGGAGTGAGGTAGTGGAGTGGAGTAGTGGAATGGAGTAGTGGAGTGGAGTAGTGGAGTGTCTAGTGTAGTAGTGGAGTGTCTAGTGGAGTAGTGTAGTGGAGTGGAGTAGTGGAGTGTCTAGGGGAGTGGAGTAGTGGAGTTTCTAGTGTAGTGGAGTGGAGTGTCTAGTGTAGTGGAGTGTCTAGTGTAGTGGAGTGTCTAGTGTAGTGGAGTGGAGTAGTGGAGTGGAGTAGCGGAGTGTCTAGTGTAGTAGTGTAGTGGAGTAGTGGAGTGGAGTAGTGGAGTGTCTAGTGTAGTAGTGTATTGTCTAGTGGAGTAGTGTAGTGGAGTAGTGTAGTGGAGTGGAGTGTAGTGGAGTAGTGGAGTGGAGTAGTGGAGAGTCTAGAGTAGTAGTGGGGTGTCTAGTGGAGTAGTGTAGTGGAGTGGAGTAGTGGAGTGTCTAGGGGAGTGGAGTAGTGGAGTTTCTAGTGTAATGGATTGGAGTGTCTAGGGGAGTGGAGTAGTGGAGTTTCTAGTGTAGTGGAGTGGAGTAGTGGAGTTTCTAGTGTAGTGGAGTGGAGTAGTGGAGTGTGTAGTGGAGTAGTGGAGTGTCTTGTGTAGTGGAGTAGTGGAGTGTCTAGTGTAGTGGAGTAGTGGAGTGTCTAGTGTAGGAGTGGAGTGTCTAGTGGAGTATGTAGTGTCGTAGTGCGGTGTCTAGTGTAGTGGAGTAGTGGAGTGGAGTAGTGGAGTGTCTAGTGTAGGAGTGGAGTGTCTAGTGGAGTATGTAGTGTCGTAGTGCGGTGTCTAGTGTAGTGGAGTAGTGGAGTGTCTAGTGTAGTGGAGTAGTGGAGTGTAGTGGAGTAGTGGAGTGTCAAGTGGAGTGTAGTAGTGGAGTGTCTAGTGTAGTGGAGTGTCTAGTGTAGTGGAGTAGTGGAGTGTAGTGTAGTGGAGTGTCTAGTGTAGTGGAGTAGTGGAGTGTAGTGTAGTGGAGTGTCTAGTGGAATGGAGTAGTGGAGTGGAGTAGTGGAGTGTCTAGTGTAGTGTAGTGGAGTGTCTAGTGTAGTGGAGTAGTGTAGTGGAGTGGAGTAGTGGAGTGTCTAGTGTAGTGTAGTGGAGTGTCTAGTGTAGTGGAGTAGTGTAGTGGAGTGGAGTAGTGGAGTGTCTAGTGTAGTGGAGTGGAGTGTCTAGGGGAGTGGAGTAGTGGAGTGGAGTGGATTGTCTAGTTTAGTGGAGTGTCTAGTGTAGTGGAGTGTCTAGTGTAGTGGAGTGTCTAGTGTAGTGGAGTGGAGAAGTGGGGTGGAGTAGCGGAGTGTCTAGTGTAGTAGTGTAGTGGAGTAGTGTAGTGGAGTAGTGTAGTGGAGTAGTGTAATGGAGTAGTGGAGTGTCTAGTGTAGTAGTGTAGTGTCTAGTGGAGTAGTGTAGTGGAGTAGTGTAGTGGAGTGGAGTGTAGTGGAGTAGTGGTGTAGAGTAGTGGAGTGTCTAGTGTAGTAGTGTAGTGGAGTGGAGTAGTGGAGTGTCTAGGGGAGTGGAGTAGTGGAGTTTCTAGTGTAGTGGAGTGGAGTGTCTAGTGGAGTAGTGTAGTGGAGTGTCTAGTGGAGTAGTGTAGTGGATTGGAGTAGTGGAGTGTCTAGGGGAGTGGAGTAGTGGAGTTTCTAGTGTAGTGGAGTGGAGTGTCTAGGGGAGTGGAGTAGTGGAGTGTCTAGTGTATTGGAGTGGAGTAGTGGAGTGGAGTAGTGGAGTGTCTAGTGTAGTGGAGTAGTGGAGTGTCTAGTGTAGTGGAGTAGTGGAGTGTCTAGTGTAGTGGAGTAGTGGAGTGTCTAGTGGAGTGGAGTAGTGGAGTGTCTAGTGTAGTGGAGTGGAGTAGGGGAGTTTCTAGTGTAGTGGAGTGGAGTAGTGGAGTGGAGTAGTGGAGTGTCTAGTGTAGTGGAGTAGTGGAGTGTCTAGTGTAGTGGAGTAGTGGAGTGTCTAGTGGAGTGGAGTAGTGGAGTGTCTAGTGTAGTAGTGGAGTGTCTAGTGGAGTATGTAGTGTCGTAGTGGAGTGTCTAGTGTAGTGGAGTAGTGGAGTGTCTAGTGTAGTGGAGTAGTGGAGTGTAGTGGAGTAGTGGAGTGTCTAGTGGAGTGTAGTAGTGGAGTGTCTAGTGTAGTGGAGTGTCTAGTGTAGTGGAGTAGTGGAGTGTAGTGTAGTGGAGTGTCTAGTGTAGTGTAGTGGAGTGTCTAGTGTAGTGTAGTGGAGTGGAGTGTCTAGGGGAGTGAAGTAGTGGAGTGGAGTGGAGTGTCTAGTGTAGTGGAGTGGAGTAGTGGAGTTTCTAGTGTAGTGGAGTGGAGTGTCTAGGGGAGTGAAGTAGTGGAGTGGAGTGGAGTGGAGTGTCTAGTGTAGTGGAGTGTCTAGTGGAGTGTCTAGTGTAGTGGAGTGTCTAGTGTAGTGGAGTGGAGTAGTGGAGTGGAGTAGCGGAGTGTCTAGTGTAGTAGTGTAGTGGAGTAGTGTAGTGGAGTAGTGTAGTGGAGTAGTGGAGTTTCTAGTGTAGTAGTGTAGTGTCTAGTGGAGTAGTGTAGTGGAGTAGTGTAGTGGAGTGGAGTGTAGTGGAGTAGTGGAGTAGAGTAGTGGAGTGTCTAGTGTAGTAGTGGAGTGTCTAGTGGAGTAGTGTAGTGGAGTGGAGTAGTGGAGTGTCTAGGGGAGTGGAGTAGTGGAGTTTCTAGTGTAGTGGAGTGGAGTGTGTAGGGGATTGGAGTAGTGGAGTTTCTAGTGTAGTGGAGTGGAGTAGTGGAGTTTCTAGTGTAGTGGAGTAGTGGAGTGTAGTGGAGTAGTGGAGTGTCTAGTGGAGTGTAGTAGTGGAGTGTCTAGTGTAGTGGAGTGTCTAGTGTAGTGGAGTAGTGTAGTGTAGTGTAGTGGAGTGTCTAGTGTAGTGGAGTAGTGGAGTGTAGTGTAGTGGAGTGTCTAGTGTAGTGGAGTAGTGGAGTGTAGTGTAGTGGAGTGTCTAGTGGAATGGAGTAGTGGAGTGGAGTAGTGGAGTGTCTAGTGTAGTGTAGTGGAGTGTCTAGTGTAGTGGAGTAGTGTAGTGGAGTGGAGTAGTGGAGTGTCTAGTGTAGTGTAGTGGAGTGTCTAGTGTAGTGGAGTAGTGTAGTGGAGTGGAGTAGTGGAGTGTCTAGTGTAGTGGAGTGGAGTGTCTAGGGGAGTGGAGTAGTGGAGTGGAGTGGATTGTCTAGTTTAGTGGAGTGTCTAGTGTAGTGGAGTGTCTAGTGTAGTGGAGTGTCTAGTGTAGTGGAGTGGAGAAGTGGAGTGGAGTAGCGGAGTGTCTAGTGTAGTAGTGTAGTGGAGTAGTGTAGTGGAGTAGTGTAGTGGAGTAGTGTAATGGAGTAGTGGAGTGTCTAGTGTAGTAGTGTAGTGTCTAGTGGAGTAGTGTAGTGGAGTAGTGTAGTGGAGTGGAGTGTAGTGGAGTAGTGGTGTAGAGTAGTGGAGTGTCTAGTGTAGTAGTGTAGTGGAGTGGAGTAGTGGAGTGTCTAGGGGAGTGGAGTAGTGGAGTTTCTAGTGTAGTGGAGTGGAGTGTCTAGTGGAGTAGTGTAGTGGAGTGTCTAGTGGAGTAGTGTAGTGGATTGGAGTAGTGGAGTGTCTAGGGGAGTGGAGTAGTGGAGTTTCTAGTGTAGTGGAGTGGAGTGTCTAGGGGAGTGGAGTAGTGGAGTGTCTAGTGTATTGGAGTGGAGTAGTGGAGTGGAGTAGTGGAGTGTCTAGTGTAGTGGAGTAGTGGAGTGTCTAGTGTAGTGGAGTAGTGGAGTGTCTAGTGTAGTGGAGTAGTGGAGTGTCTAGTGGAGTGGAGTAGTGGAGTGTCTAGTGTAGTGGAGTGGAGTAGGGGAGTTTCTAGTGTAGTGGAGTGGAGTAGTGGAGTGGAGTAGTGGAGTGTCTAGTGTAGTGGAGTAGTGGAGTGTCTAGTGTAGTGGAGTAGTGGAGTGTCTAGTGGAGTGGAGTAGTGGAGTGTCTAGTGTAGTAGTGGAGTGTCTAGTGGAGTATGTAGTGTCGTAGTGGAGTGTCTAGTGTAGTGGAGTAGTGGAGTGTCTAGTGTAGTGGAGTAGTGGAGTGTAGTGGAGTAGTGGAGTGTCTAGTGGAGTGTAGTAGTGGAGTGTCTAGTGTAGTGGAGTGTCTAGTGTAGTGGAGTAGTGGAGTGTAGTGTAGTGGAGTGTCTAGTGTAGTGTAGTGGAGTGTCTAGTGTAGTGGAGTAGTGTAGTGGAGTTGAGTAGTGGAGTGTCTAGTGTAGTGTAGTGGAGTGGAGTGTCTAGGGGAGTGAAGTAGTGGAGTGGAGTGGAGTGTCTAGTGTAGTGGAGTGGAGTAGTGGAGTTTCTAGTGTAGTGGAGTGGAGTGTCTAGGGGAGTGAAGTAGTGGAGTGGAGTGGAGTGGAGTGTCTAGTGTAGTGGAGTGTCTAGTGGAGTGTCTAGTGTAGTGGAGTGTCTAGTGTAGTGGAGTGGAGTAGTGGAGTGGAGTAGCGGAGTGTCTAGTGTAGTAGTGTAGTGGAGTAGTGTAGTGGAGTAGTGTAGTGGAGTAGTGGAGTTTCTAGTGTAGTAGTGTAGTGTCTAGTGGAGTAGTGTAGTGGAGTAGTGTAGTGGAGTGGAGTGTAGTGGAGTAGTGGAGTAGAGTAGTGGAGTGTCTAGTGTAGTAGTGGAGTGTCTAGTGGAGTAGTGTAGTGGAGTGGAGTAGTGGAGTGTCTAGGGGAGTGGAGTAGTGGAGTTTCTAGTGTAGTGGAGTGGAGTGTGTAGGGGATTAGAGTAGTGGAGTTTCTAGTGTAGTGGAGTGGAGTAGTGGAGTTTCTAGTGTAGTGGAGTAGTGGAGTGTAGTGGAGTAGTGGAGTGTCTAGTGGAGTGTAGTAGTGGAGTGTCTAGTGTAGTGGAGTGTCTAGTGTAGTGGAGTAGTGTAGTGTAGTGTAGTGGAGTGTCTAGTGTAGTGGAGTAGTGGAGTGTAGTGTAGTGGAGTGTCTAGTGTAGTGGAGTAGTGGAGTGTAGTGTAGTGGAGTGTCTAGTGGAATGGAGTAGTGGAATGGAGTAGTGGAGTGTATTAGGGGAGTGAGGTAGTGGAGTGGAGTAGTGGAGTGGAGTAGTGGAGTGTATTAGGGGAGTGAGGTAGTGTAGTGGAGTAGTGGAGTGGAGTAGTGGAGTGTATTATGGGAGTGAGGTAGTGTAGTGGAGTAGTGGAGTGGAGTAGTGGAGTGTATTAGGGGAGTGAGGTAGTGGAGTGGAGTAGTGGAGTGGAGTAGTGGAATGGAGTAGTGGAGTGGAGTAGTGGAGTGGAGTAGTGGAGTGTATTAGGGGAGTGAGGTAGTGGAGTGGAGTAGTGGAATGGAGTAGTGGAGTGGAGTAGTGGAGTGTCTAGTGTAGTAGTGGAGTGTCTAGTGGAGTAGTGTAGTGGAGTGGAGTAGTGGAGTGTCTAGGGGAGTGGAGTAGTGGAGTTTCTAGTGTAGTGGAGTGGAGTGTCTAGTGTAGTGGAGTGTCTAGTGTAGTGGAGTGTCTAGTGTAGTGGAGTGGAGTAGTGGAGTGGAGTAGCGGAGTGGAGTAGCGGAGTGTCTAGTGTAGTAGTGTAGTGGAGTAGTGGAGTGGAGTAGTGGAGTGTCTAGTGTAGTAGTGTATTGTCTAGTGGAGTAGTGTAGTGGAGTAGTGTAGTGGAGTGGAGTGTAGTGGAGTAGTGGAGTGGAGTAGTGGAGAGTCTAGAGTAGTAGTGGGGTGTCTAGTGGAGTAGTGTAGTGGAGTGGAGTAGTGGAGTGTCTAGGGGAGTGGAGTAGTGGAGTTTCTAGTGTAATGGATTGGAGTGTCTAGGGGAGTGGAGTAGTGGAGTTTCTAGTGTAGTGGAGTGGAGTAGTGGAGTTTCTAGTGTAGTGGAGTGGAGTAGTGGAGTGTGTAGTGGAGTAGTGGAGTGTCTTGTGTAGTGGAGTAGTGGAGTGTCTAGTGTAGTGGAGTAGTGGAGTGTCTAGTGTAGGAGTGGAGTGTCTAGTGGAGTATGTAGTGTCGTAGTGCGGTGTCTAGTGTAGTGGAGTAGTGGAGTGGAGTAGTGGAGTGTCTAGTGTAGGAGTGGAGTGTCTAGTGGAGTATGTAGTGTCGTAGTGCGGTGTCTAGTGTAGTGGAGTAGTGGAGTGTCTAGTGTAGTGGAGTAGTGGAGTGGAGTGTAGTAGTGGAGTGTCTAGTGTAGTGGAGTGTCTAGTGTAGTGGAGTAGTGGAGTGTAGTGTAGTGGAGTGTCTAGTGTAGTGGAGTAGTGGAGTGTAGTGTAGTGGAGTGTCTAGTGGAATGGAGTAGTGGAGTGGAGTAGTGGAGTGTCTAGTGTAGTGTAGTGGAGTGTCTAGTGTAGTGGAGTAGTGTAGTGGAGTGGAGTAGTGGAGTGTCTAGTGTAGTGTAGTGGAGTGTCTAGTGTAGTGGAGTAGTGTAGTGGAGTGGAGTAGTGGAGTGTCTAGTGTAGTGTAGTGGAGTGTCTAGTGTAGTGGAGTAGTGTAGTGGAGTGGAGTAGTGGAGTGTCTAGTGTAGTGGAGTGGAGTGTCTAGGGGAGTGGAGTAGTGGAGTGGAGTGGATTGTCTAGTTTAGTGGAGTGTCTAGTGTAGTGGAGTGTCTAGTGTAGTGGAGTGTCTAGTGTAGTGGAGTGGAGTAGTGGAGTGGAGTAGCGGAGTGTCTAGTGTAGTAGTGTAGTGGAGTAGTGTAGTGGAGTAGTGTAGTGGAGTAGTGTAATGGAGTAGTGGAGTGTCTAGTGTAGTAGTGTAGTGTCTAGTGGAGTAGTGTAGTGGAGTAGTGTAGTGGAGTGGAGTGTAGTGGAGTAGTGGTGTAGAGTAGTGGAGTGTCTAGTGTAGTAGTGTAGTGGAGTGGAGTAGTGGAGTGTCTAGGGGAGTGGAGTAGTGGAGTTTCTAGTGTAGTGGAGTGGAGTGTCTAGTGGAGTAGTGTAGTGGAGTGTCTAGTGGAGTAGTGTAGTGGAGTGGAGTAGTGGAGTGTCTAGGGGAGTGGAGTAGTGGAGTTTCTAGTGTAGTGGAGTGGAGTGTCTAGGGGAGTGGAGTAGTGGAGTGTCTAGTGTATTGGAGTGGAGTAGTGGAGTGGAGTAGTGGAGTGTCTAGTGTAGTGGAGTAGTGGAGTGTCTAGTGTAGTGGAGTAGTGGAGTGTCTAGTGTAGTGGAGTAGTGGAGTGTCTAGTGGAGTGGAGTAGTGGAGTGTCTAGTGTAGTGGAGTGGAGTAAGGGAGTTTCTAGTGTAGTGGAGTGGAGTAGTGGAGTGGAGTAGTGGAGTGTCTAGTGTAGTGGAGTAGTGGAGTGTCTAGTGTAGTGGAGTAGTGGAGTGTCTAGTGGAGTGGAGTAGTGGAGTGTCTAGTGTAGTAGTGGAGTGTCTAGTGGAGTATGTAGTGTCGTAGTGGAGTGTCTAGTGTAGTGGAGTAGTGGAGTGTCTAGTGTAGTGGAGTAGTGGAGTGTAGTGGAGTAGTGGAGTGTCTAGTGGAGTGTAGTAGTGGAGTGTCTAGTGTAGTGGAGTGTCTAGTGTAGTGGAGTAGTGGAGTGTAGTGTAGTGGAGTGTCTAGTGTAGTGTAGTGGAGTGTCTAGTGTAGTGGAGTAGTGTAGTGGAGTTGAGTAGTGGAGTGTCTAGTGTAGTGTAGTGGAGTGGAGTGTCTAGGGGAGTGAAGTAGTGGAGTGGAGTGGAGTGTCTAGTGTAGTGGAGTGGAGTAGTGGAGTTTCTAGTGTAGTGGAGTGGAGTGTCTAGTGGAGTGAAGTAGTGGAGTGGAGTGGAGTGTCTAGTGTAGTGGAGTGTCTAGTGGAGTGTCTAGTGTAGTGGAGTGTCTAGTGTAGTGGAGTGGAGTAGTGGAGTGGAGTAGCGGAGTGTCTAGTGTAGTAGTGTAGTGGAGTAGTGTAGTGGAGTAGTGTAGTGGAGTAGTGGAGTTTCTAGTGTAGTAGTGTAGTGTCTAGTGGAGTAGTGTAGTGGAGTAGTGTAGTGGAGTGGAGTGTAGTGGAGTAGTGGAGTAGAGTAGTGGAGTGTCTAGTGTAGTAGTGGAGTGTCTAGTGGAGTAGTGTAGTGGAGTGGAGTAGTGGAGTGTCTAGGGGAGTGGAGTAGTGGAGTTTCTAGTGTAGTGGAGTGGAGTGTCTAGGGAAGTGGAGTAGTGGAGTTTCTAGTGTAGTGGAGTGGAGTAGTGGAGTTTCTAGTGTAGTGGAGTAGTGGAGTGTAGTGGAGTAGTGGAGTGTCTAGTGGAGTGTAGTAGTGGAGTGTCTAGTGTAGTGGAGTGTCTAGTGTAGTGGAGTAGTGTAGTGTAGTGTAGTGGAGTGTCTAGTGTAGTGGAGTAGTGGAGTGTAGTGTAGTGGAGTGTCTAGTGTAGTGGAGTAGTGGAGTGTAGTGTAGTGGAGTGTCTAGTGGAATGGAGTAGTGGAATGGAGTAGTGGAGTGTATTAGGGGAGTGAGGTAGTGGAGTGGAGTAGTGGAGTGGAGTAGTGGAGTGTATTAGGGGAGTGAGGTAGTGTAGTGGAGTAGTGGAGTGGAGTAGTGGAGTGTATTATGGGAGTGAGGTAGTGTAGTGGAGTAATGGAGTGGAGTAGTGGAGTGTATTAGGGGAGTAAGGTAGTGGAGTGGAGTAGTGGAGTGGAGTAGTGGAATGGAGTAGTGGAGTGGAGTAGTGGAGTGTATTAGGGGAGTGAGGTAGTGGAGTGGAGTAGTGGAATGGAGTAGTGGAGTGGAGTAGTGGAGTGTATTAGGGGAGTGAGGTAGTGGAGTGGAGTAGTGGAATGGAGTAGTGGAGTGGAGTAGTGGAGTGTCTAGTGTAGTAGTGGAGTGTCTAGTGGAGTAGTGTAGTGGAGTGGAGTAGTGGAGTGTCTAGGGGAGTGGAGTAGTGGAGTTTCTAGTGTAGTGGAGTGGAGTGTCTAGGGGAGTGGAGAAGTGGAGTGTCTAGTGTAGTAGTGGAGTTTCTAGTGGAGTATGTAGTGTCGTAGTGGAGTGTCTAGTGTAGTGGAGTAGTGGAGTGTCTAGTGTAGTGGAGTAGTGGAGTGTAGTGGAGTAGTGGAGTGTCTAGTGGAGTGTAGTAGTGGAGTGTCTAGTGTAGTGGAGTGTCTAGTGTAGTGGAGTAGTGGAGTGTAGTGTAGTGGAGTGTCTAGTGTAGTGGAGTAGTGGAGTGTCCAGTGGAATGGAGTAGTGGAATGGAGTAGTGGAGTGTATTAGGGGAGTGTCTAGTGTAGTGGAGTAGTGGAGTGGAATGGAATGGAGTAGTGGAGTGTATTAGGGGAGTGAGATAGTGGAGTGTCTAGTGGAGTGGAGTAGTGGAATGGAGTAGTGGAGTGTAGTGGAGTGGAGTGTCTAGTGGAGTGGAGTAGTGGAGTGGAGTAGTGGAGTGTATTAGGGGAGTGAGGTAGTGGAGTGGAGTAGTGGAGTGGAGTAGTGGAGTGTATTAGGGGAGTGAGGTAGTGGAGTGGAGTAGTGGAGTAGTGGAATGGAGTAGTGGAGTGGAGTAGTGGAGTGTATTAGGGGAGTGAGGTAGTGGAGGGGAGTAGTGGAGTGGAGTAGTGGAGTGTATTAGGGGAGTGAGGTAGTGGAGTGGCGTAGTGTAGTAGTGGAATGGAGTAGTGGAGTGGAGTAGTGGAGTGTATTAGGGGAGTGAGGTAGTGGAGTGGAGTAGTGGAGTGTATTAGGGGAGTGAGGTAGTGGAGTGGAGTAGTGGAGTGGAGTAGTGGAGTGTATTGGGGAGTGAGGTAGTGTAGTGGAGTAGTGGAGTGGAGTAGTGGAGTGTATTAGGGGAGTGAGGTAGTGGAGTTGAGTAGTGGAGTGGAGTAGTGGAATGGAGTAGTGGAGTGGAGTAGTGGAGTGTATTAGGGGAGTGAGGTAGTGGAGTGGAGTAGTGGAATGGAGTAGTGGAGTGGAGTAGTGGAGTGTATTAGGGGAGTGAGGTAGTGGAGGGGAGTAGTGGAGTGAGGTAGTGGAGGGGAGTAGTGTAGTGGAGTAGTGGAGTGGAGTAGTGGAGTGGAGTAGTGGAGTGTCTAGTGTAGTAGTGTAGTGTTTAGTGGAGTAGTGTAGTGGAGTAGTGTAGTGGAGTGGAGTGTAGTGGAGTAGTGGAGTGGAGTAGTGGAGTGTCTAGAGTAGTAGTGGGGTGTCTAGTGGAGTAGTGTAGTGGAGTGGAGTAGTGGAGTGTCTAGGGGAGTGGAGTAGTGGAGTTTCTAGTGTAATGGAGTGGAGTGTCTAGGGGAGTGGAGTAGTGGAGTTTCTAGTGTAGTGGAGTGGAGTAGTGGAGTTTCTAGTGTAGTGGAGTGGAGTAGTGGAGTGTGTAGTGGAGTAGTGGAGTGTCTTGTGTAGTGGAGTAGTGGAGTGTCTAGTGTAGTGGAGTAGTGGAGTGTCTAGTGGAGTGGAGTAGTGGAGTGTAGTGGAGTAGTGGAGTGTATTAGGGGAGTGAGGTAGTGGAGTGGAGTAGTGGAGTGGAGTAGTGGAGTGTATTGGGGAGTGAGGTAGTGTAGTGGAGTAGTGGAGTGGAGTAGTGGAGTGTATTAGGGGAGTGAGGTAGTGGAGTTGAGTAGTGGAGTGGAGTAGTGGAATGGAGTAGTGGAGTGGAGTAGTGGAGTGTATTAGGGGAGTGAGGTAGTGGAGTGGAGTAGTGGAATGGAGTAGTGGAGTGGAGTAGTGGAGTGTATTAGGGGAGTGAGGTAGTGGAGGGGAGTAGTGGAGTGAGGTAGTGGAGGGGAGTAGTGTAGTGGAGTAGTGGAGTGGAGTAGTGGAGTGGAGTAGTGGAGTGTCTAATGTAGTAGTGTAGTGTTTAGTGGAGTAGTGTAGTGGAGTAGTGTAGTGGAGTGGAGTGTAGTGGAGTAGTGGAGTGGAGTAGTGGAGTGTCTAGAGTAGTAGTGGGGTGTCTAGTGGAGTAGTGGAGTGGAGTGGAGTAGTGGAGTGTCTAGGGGAGTGGAGTAGTGGAGTTTCTAGTGTAATGGAGTGGAGTGTCTAGGGGAGTGGAGTAGTGGAGTTTCTAGTGTAGTGGAGTGGAGTAGTGGAGTTTCTAGTGTAGTGGAGTGGAGTAGTGGAGTGTGTAGTGGAGTAGTGGAGTGTCTTGTGTAGTGGAGTAGTGGAGTGTCTAGTGTAGTGGAGTAGTGGAGTGTCTAGTGGAGTGGAGTAGTGGAGTGTCTAGTGTAGTAGTGGAGTGTCTAGTGGAGTATGTAGTGTCGTAGTGCGGTGTCTAGTGTAGTGGAGTAGTGGAGTGTCTAGTGTAGTGGAGTAGTGGAGTGTAGTGGAGTAGTGGAGTATCAAGTGGAGTGTAGTAGTGGAGTGTCTAGTGTAGTGGAGTGTCTAATGTAGTGGAGTAGTGGAGTGTAGTGTAGTGGAGTGTCTAGTGTAGTGGAGTAGTGGAGTGTAGTGTAGTGGAGTGTCTAGTGGAATGGAGTAGTGGAGTGGAGTAGTGGAGTGTCTAGTGTAGTGTAGTGGAGTGTCTAGTGTAGTGGAGTAGTGGAGTGGAGTGGAGTAGTGGAGTGTCTAGTGTAGTGTAGTGGAGTGTCTAGTGTAGTGGAGTAGTGTAGTGGAGTGGAGTAGTGGAGTGTCTAGTGTGGTGGAGTGGAGTGTCTAGGGGAGTGGAGTAGTGGAGTGGAGTGGATTGTCTAGTGTAGTGGAGTGTCTAGTGTAGTGGAGTGTCTAGTGTAGTGGAGTGGAGTAGTGGAGTGGAGTAGCGGAGTGTCTAGTGTAGTAGTGTAGTGGAGTAGTGTAGTGGAGTAGTGTAGTGGAGTAGTGTAGTGGAGTAGTGGAGTGTCTAGTGTCTAGTGTAGTAGTGTAGTGTCTAGTGGAGTAGTGTAGTGGAGTAGTGTAGTGGAGTGGAGTGTAGTGGAGTAGTGGTGTAGAGTAGTGGAGTGTCTAGTGTAGTAGTGTAGTGGAGTGGAGTAGTGGAGTGTCTAGGGGAGTGGAGTAGTGGAGTTTCTAGTGTAGTGGAGTGGACTGTCTAGTGGAGTAGTGTAGTGGACTGTCTAGTGGAGTAGTGTAGTGGAGTGGAGTAGTGGAGTGTCTAGGGGAGTGGAGTAGTGGAGTTTCTAGTGTAGTGGAGTGGAGTGTCTAGGGGAGTGGAGTAGTGGAGTGTCTAGTGTATTGGAGTGGAGTAGTGGAGTAGAGTAGTGGAGTGTCTAGTGTAGTGGAGTAGTGGAGTGTCTAGTGTAGTGGAGTAGTGGAGTGTCTAGTGTAGTGGAGTAGTGGAGTGTCTAGTGGAGTGGAGTAGTGGAGTGTCTAGTGTAGTGGAGTGGAGTAGGGGAGTTTCTAGTGTAGTGGAGTGGAGTAGTGGAGTGGAGTAGTGGAGTGTCTAGTGTAGTGGAGTAGTGGAGTGTCTAGTGTAGTGGAGTAGTGGAGTGTCTAGTGTAGTGGAGTAGTGGAGTGTCTAGTGGAGTGGAGTAGTGGAGTGTCTAGTGTAGTAGTGGAGTGTCTAGTGGAGTATGTAGTGTCGTAGTGGAGTGTCTAGTGTAGTGGAGTAGTGGAGTGTCTAGTGGAGTGGAGTAGTGGAGTGTAGTGGAGTAGTGGAGTGTCTAGTGGAGTGTAGTAGTGGAGTGTCTAGTGTAGTGGAGTGTCTAGTGTAGTGTAGTGGAGTGTCTAGTGTAGTGGAGTAGTTTAGTGGAGTTGAGTAGTGGAGTGTCTAGTGTAGTGGAGTGGAGTGTCTAGGGGAGTGAAGTAGTGGAGTGGAGTGTCTAGTGTAGTGGAGTGGAGTAGTGGAGTTTCTAGTGTAGTGGAGTGGAGTGTCTAGGGGAGTGAAGTAGTGGAGTGGAGTGGAGTGTCTAGTGTAGTGGAGTGTCTAGTGGAGTGTCTAGTGTAGTGGAGTGTCTAGTGTAGTGGAGTGGAGTAGTGGAGTGGAGTAGCGGAGTGTCTAGTGTAGTAGTGTAGTGGAGTAGTGTAGTGGAGTAGTGTAGTGGAGTAGTGGAGTTTCTAGTGTAGTAGTGTAGTGTCTAGTGGAGTAGTGGAGTGGAGTAGTGTAGTGTAGTGGAGTAGTGGAGTAGAGTAGTGGAGTGTCTAGTGTAGTAGTGGAGTGTCTAGTGGAGTAGTGTAGTGGAGTGGAGTAGTGGAATGTCTAGGGGAGTGGAGTAGTGGAGTTTCTAGTGTAGTGGAGTGGAGTGTCTAGGGGAGTGGAGTAGTGGAGTTTCTAGTGTAGTGGAGTGGAGTAGTGGAGTTTCTAGTGTAGTGGAGTAGTGGAGTGTAGTGGAGTAGTGGAGTGTCTAGTGGAGTGTAGTAGTGGAGTGTCTAGTGTAGTGGAGTGTCTAGTGTAGTGGAGTAGTGTAGTGTAGTGTAGTGGAGTGTCTAGTGTAGTGGAGTAGTGGAGTGTAGTGTAGTGGAGTGTCTAGTGTAGTGGAGTAGTGGAGTGTAGTGTAGTGGAGTGTCTAGTGGAATGGAGTAGTGGAATGGAGTAGTGGAGTGTATTAGGGGAGTGAGGTAGTGGAGTGGAGTAGTGGAGTGGAGTAGTGGAGTGTATTAGGGGAGTGAGGTAGTGTAGTGGAGTAGTGGAGTGTAGTGGAGTAGTGGAGTGTCTAGTGGAGTGTAGTAGTGGAGTGTCTAGTGTAGTGGAGTGTCTAGTGTAGTGGAGTAGTGGAGTGTAGTGTAGTGGAGTGTCTAGTGTAGTGGAGTAGTGGAGTGTAGTGTAGTGGAGTGTCTAGTGTAGTGGAGTAGTGGAGTGTAGTGTAGTGGAGTGTCTAGTGGAATGGAGTAGTGGAATGGAGTAGTGGAGTGTATTAGGGGAGTGAGGTAGTGGAGTGGAGTAGTGGAGTGGAGTAGTGGAATGGAGTAGTGGAGTGGAGTAGTGGAGTGTATTAGGGGAGTGAGGTAGTGGAGTGGAGTAGTGGAATGGAGTAGTGGAGTGGAGTAGTGGAGTGTCTAGTGTAGTAGTGGAGTGTCTAGTGGAGTGTAGTAGTGGAGTGTCTAGTGTAGTGGAGTGTCTAGTGTAGTGTAGTGGAGTGTCTAGTGTAGTGGAGTAGTGTAGTGGAGTTGAGTAGTGGAGTGTCTAGTGTAGTGTAGTGGAGTGAAGTGTCTAGGGGAGTGAAGTAGTGGAGTGGAGTGGAGTGTCTAGTGTAGTGGAGTGGAGTAGTGGAGTTTCTAGTGTAGTGGAGTGGAGTGTCTAGGGGAGTGAAGTAGTGGAGTGGAGTGGAGTGTCTAGTGGAGTGTCTAGTGTAGTGGAGTGTCTAGTGTAGTGGAGTGGAGTAGTGGAGTGGAGTAGCGGAGTGTCTAGTGTAGTAGTGTAGTGGAGTAGTGTAGTGGAGTAGTGTAGTGGAGTAGTGGAGTTTCTAGTGTAGTAGTATAGTGTCTAGTGGAGTAGTGGAGTGGAGTAGTGTAGTGGAGTGGAGTGTAGTGGAGTAGTGGAGTAGAGGAGTGGAGTGTCTAGTGTAGTAGTGGAGTGTCTAGTGGAGTAGTGTAGTGGAGTGGAGTAGTGGAGTGTCTAGGGGAGTGGAGTAGTGGAGTTTCTAGTGTAGTGGAGTGGAGTGTCTAGGGGAGTGGAGTAGTGGAGTTTCTAGTGTAGTGGAGTGGAGTAGTGGAGTTTCTAGTGTAGTGGAGTAGTGGAGTGTAGTGGAGTAGTGGAGTGTCTAGTGGAGTGTAGTAGTGGAGTTTCTAGTGTAGTGGAGTGTCTAGTGTAGTGGAGTAGTGTAGTGTAGTGTAGTGGAGTGTCTAGTGTAGTGGAGTAGTGGAGTGTAGTGTAGTGGAGTGTCTAGTGTAGTGGAGTAGTGGAGTGTAGTGTAGTGGAGTGTCTAGTGGAATGGAGTAGTGGAATGGAGTAGTGGAGTGTATTAGGGGAGTGAGGTAGTGGAGTGGAGTAGTGGAGTGGAGTAGTGGAGTGTATTAGGGGAGTGAGGTAGTGTAGTGGAGTAGTGGAGTGTAGTGTAGTAGTGGAGTGTCTAGTGGAGTGTAGTAGTGGAGTGTCTAGTGTAGTGGAGTGTCTAGTGTAGTGGAGTAGTGGAGTGTAGTGTAGTGGAGTGTCTAGTGTAGTGGAGTAGTGGAGTGTAGTGTAGTGGAGTGTCTAGTGTAGTGGAGTGTCTAGTGGAATGGAGTAGTGGAATGGAGTAGTGGAGTGTATTAGGGGAGTGAGGTAGTGGAGTGGAGTAGTGGAGTGGAGTAGTGGAATGGAGTAGTGGAGTGGAGTAGTGGAGTGTATTAGGGGAGTGAGGTAGTGGAGTGGAGTAGTGGAATGGAGTAGTGGAGTGGAGTAGTGGAGTGTCTAGTGTAGTAGTGGAGTGTCTAGTGGAGTAGTGTAGTGGAGTGGAGTAGTGGAGTGTCTAGGGGAGTGGAGTAGTGGAGTTTCTAGTGTAGTGGAGTGGAGTGTCTAGGGGAGTGGAGAAGTGGAGTGTCTAGTGTAGTAGTGGAGTGTCTAGTGTAGTGGAGTAGTGGAGTGTCTAGTGTAGTGGAGTAGTGGAGTGTCTAGTGGAGTGGAGTAGTGGAGTGTCTAGTGTAGTAGTGGAGTGTCTAGTGGAGTATGTAGTGTCGTAGTGGAGTGTCTAGTGTAGTGGAGTAGTGGAGTGTCTAGTGTAGTGGAGTAGTGGAGTGTAGTGGAGTAGTGGAGTGTCTAGTGGAGTGTAGTAGTGGAGTGTCTAGTGTAGTGGAGTGTCTAGTGTAGTGGAGTAGTGGAGTGTAGTGTAGTGGAGTGTCTAGTGTAGTGGAGTAGTGGAGTGTAGTGTAGTGGAGTGTCCAGTGGAATGGAGTAGTGGAATGCAGTTGTGGAGTGTATTAGGGGAGTGTCTAGTGTAGTGGAGTAGTGGAGTGGAATGGAATGGAGTAGTGGAGTGTATTAGGGGAGTGAGATAGTGGAGTGTCTAGTGGAGTGGAGTAGTGGAATGGAGTAGTGGAGTGTAGTGGAGTGGAGTGTCTAGTGGAGTGGAGTAGTGGAGTGGAGTAGTGGAGTGTATTAGGGGAGTGAGGTATTGGAGTGGAGTAGTGGAGTGGAGTAGTGGAGTGTATTAGGGGAGTGAGGTAGTGGAGTGGAGTAGTGGAGTAGTGGAATGGAGTAGTAGAGTGGAGTAGTGGAGTGTATTAGGGGAGTGAGGTAGTGGAGGGGAGTAGTGGAGTGGAGTAGTGGAGTGTATTAGGGGAGTGAGGTAGTGGAGTGGAGTAGTGTAGTAGTGGAATGGAGTAGTGGAGTGGAGTAGTGGAGTGTATTAGGGGAGTGAGGTAGTGGAGTGGAGTAGTGGAGTGTATTAGGGGAGTGAGGTAGTGGAGTGGAGTAGTGGAGTGGAGTAGTGGAGTGTATTAGGGGAGTGAGGTAGTGTAGTGGAGTAGTGGAGTGGAGTAGTGGAGTGTATTAGGGGAGTGAGGTAGTGGAGTGGAGTAGTGGAGTGGAGTAGTGGAATGGAGTAGTGGAGTGGAGTAGTGGAGTGTATTAGGGGAGTGAGGTAGTGGAGTGGAGTAGTGGAATGGAGTAGTGGAGTGGAGTAGTGGAGTGTATTAGGGGAGTGAGGTAGTGGAGGGGAGTAGTGGAGTGAGGTAGTGGAGGGGAGTAGTGGAGTGGAGTAGTGGAGTGGAGTAGTGGAGTGGAGTAGTGTAGTGGAGTAGTGTAGTGGAGTAGTGGAGTGTCTAGTGTAGTAGTGTAGTGTCTAGTGGAGTAGTGTAGTGGAGTAGTTTAGTGGAGTGGAGTGTAGTGGAGTAGTGGAGTAGAGTAGTGGAGTGTCTAGTGTAGTAGTGGAGTGTCTAGTGGAGTAGTGTAGTGGAGTGGAGTAGTGGAGTGTCTAGGGGAGTGGAGTAGTGGAGTTTCTAGTGTAGTGGAGTGGAGTGTCTAGGGGAGTGGAGTAGTGGAGTTTCTAGTGTAGTGGAGTGGAGTAGTGGAGTTTCTAGTGTAGTGGAGTGGAGTAGTGGAGTGGAGTAGTGGAGTGTCTAGTGTAGTGGAGTAGTGGAGTGTCTAGTGTAGTGGAGTAGTGGAGTGTCTAGTGTAGTGGAGTAGTGGAGTGTCTAGTGGAGTGGAGTAGTGGAGTGTCTAGTGTAGTAGTGGAGTGTCTAGTGGAGTATGTACTGTCGTAGTGGAGTGTCTAGTGTAGTGGAGTAGTGGAGTGTCTAGTGTAGTGGAGTAGTGGAGTGTAGTGGAGTAGTGGAGTGTAGTGGAGTGTAGTAGTGGAGTGTCTAGTGTAGTGGAGTGTCTAGTGTAGTGGAGTAGCGGAGTGTAGTGTAGTGGAGTGTCTAGTGTAGTGGAGTAGTGGAGTGTAGTGTAGTGGAGTGTCTAGTGTAGTGGAGTAGTGGAGTGTAGTGTAGTGGAGTGTCTAGTGGAATGGAGTAGTGGAATGGAGTAGTGGAGTGTATTAAGGGAGTGTCTAGTGTAGTGGAGTGGAATGGAATGGAGTAGTGGAGTGTAGTGGAGTGGAGTGTCTAGTGGAGTGGAGTAGTGGAGTGGAGTAGTGGAGTGTATTAGGGGAGTGAGGTAGTGGAGTGGAGTAGTGGAGTGTATTAGGGGAGTGAGGTAGTGGAGTGGAGTAGTGGAGTGGAGTGGTGGAGTGTATTAGGGGAGTGAGGTAGTGGAGTGGAGTAGTGGAGTGGAGTAGTGGAGTGTATTAGGGGAGTGACGTAGTGGAGTGGAGTAATGGAGTAGTGGAATGGAGTAGTGTAGTGGAGTAGTGGAGTGTATTAGGGGAGTGAGGTAGTGGAGGGGAGTAGTGGAGTGGAGTAGTGGAGTTTATTAGGGGAGTGAGGTAGTGGAGTGGAGTAGTGTAGTAGTGGAATGGAGTAGTGGAGTGGAGTAGTGGAGTGTATTAGGGGAGTGAGGTAGTGGAGTGGAGTAGTGGAGTGGAGTAGTGGAATGGAGTAGTGGAGTGGAGTAGTGGAGTGTATTAGGGGAGTAAGGTAGTGGAGTGGAGTAGTGGAATGGAGTAGTGGAGTGGAGTAGTGGAGTGTATTAGGTGAGTGAGGTATTGGAGGGGAGTAGTGGAGTGAGGTAGTGGAGTGGAGTAGTGGAGTGTCTAGTGTAGTGGAGTAGTGGAGTGTCTAGTGTAGTGGAGTAGTGGAATGGAGTAGTGGAGTGTATTAGGGGAGTGAGGTAGTGGAGTGGAGTAGTGGAGTGTCTAGTGGAGTGTAGTGTAGTGGAGTGTCTAGTGTAGTAGTGGAGTGTCTAGTGGAGTATGTACTGTCGTAGTGGAGTGTCTAGTGTAGTGGAGTAGTGGAGTGTCTAGTGTAGTGGAGTAGTGGAGTGTAGTGGAGTAGTGGAGTGTAGTGGAGTGTAGTAGTGGAGTGTCTAGTGTAGTGGAGTGTCTAGTGTAGTGGAGTAGCGGAGTGTAGTGTAGTGGAGTGTCTAGTGTAGTGGAGTAGTGGAGTGTAGTGTAGTGGAGTGTCTAGTGTAGTGGAGTAGTGGAGTGTAGTGTAGTGGAGTGTCTAGTGGAATGGAGTAGTGGAATGGAGTAGTGGAGTGTATTAAGGGAGTGTCTAGTGTAGTGGAGTGGAATGGAATGGAGTAGTGGAGTGTAGTGGAGTGGAGTGTCTAGTGGAGTGGAGTAGTGGAGTGGAGTAGTGGAGTGTATTAGGGGAGTGAGGTAGTGGAGTGGAGTAGTGGAGTGTATTAGGGGAGTGAGGTAGTGGAGTGGAGTAGTGGAGTGGAGTGGTGGAGTGTATTAGGGGAGTGAGGTAGTGGAGTGGAGTAGTGGAGTGGAGTAGTGGAGTGTATTAGGGGAGTGACGTAGTGGAGTGGAGTAATGGAGTAGTGGAATGGAGTAGTGTAGTGGAGTAGTGGAGTGTATTAGGGGAGTGAGGTAGTGGAGGGGAGTAGTGGAGTGGAGTAGTGGAGTTTATTAGGGGAGTGAGGTAGTGGAGTGGAGTAGTGTAGTAGTGGAATGGAGTAGTGGAGTGGAGTAGTGGAGTGTATTAGGGGAGTGAGGTAGTGGAGTGGAGTAGTGGAGTGGAGTAGTGGAGTGGAGTAGTGGAGTGGAGTAGTGGAGTGTATTAGGGGAGTGAGGTAGTGGAGTGGAGTAGTGGAATGGAGTAGTGGAGTGGAGTAGTGGAGTGTCTAGTGTAGTAGTGGAGTGTCTAGTGGAGTGTAGTAGTGGAGTGTCTAGTGTAGTGGAGTGTCTAGTGTAGTGTAGTGGAGTGTCTAGTGTAGTGGAGTAGTGTAGTGGAGTTGAGTAGTGGAGTGTCTAGTGTAGTGTAGTGGAGTGAAGTGTCTAGGGGAGTGAAGTAGTGGAGTGGAGTGGAGTGTCTAGTGTAGTGGAGTGGAGTAGTGGAGTTTCTAGTGTAGTGGAGTGGAGTGTCTAGGGGAGTGAAGTAGTGGAGTGGAGTGGAGTGTCGAGTGGAGTGTCTAGTGTAGTGGAGTGTCTAGTGTAGTGGAGTGGAGTAGTGGAGTGGAGTAGCGGAGTGTCTAGTGTAGTAGTGTAGTGGAGTAGTGTAGTGGAGTAGTGTAGTGGAGTAGTGGAGTTTCTAGTGTAGTAGTATAGTGTCTAGTGGAGTAGTGGAGTGGAGTAGTGTAGTGTAGTGGAGTGTAGTGGAGTAGTGGAGTAGAGGAGTGGAGTGTCTAGTGTAGTAGTGGAGTGTCTAGTGGAGTAGTGTAGTGGAGTGGAGTAGTGGAGTGTCTAGGGGAGTGGAGTAGTGGAGTTTCTAGTGTAGTGGAGTGGAGTGTCTAGGGGAGTGGAGTAGTGGAGTTTCTAGTGTAGTGGAGTGGAGTAGTGGAGTTTCTAGTGTAGTGGAGTAGTGGAGTGTAGTGGAGTAGTGGAGTGTCTAGTGGAGTGTAGTAGTGGAGTGTCTAGTGTAGTGGAGTGTCTAGTGTAGTGGAGTAGTGTAGTGTAGTGTAGTGGAGTGTCTAGTGTAGTGGAGTAGTGGAGTGTAGTGTAGTGGAGTGTCTAGTGTAGTGGAGTAGTGGAGTGTAGTGTAGTGGAGTGTCTAGTGGAATGGAGTAGTGGAATGGAGTAGTGGAGTGTATTAAGGGAGTGTCTAGTGTAGTGGAGTGGAATGGAATGGAGTAGTGGAGTGTAGTGGAGTGGAGTGTCTAGTGGAGTGGAGTAGTGGAGTGGAGTAGTGGAGTGTATTAGGGGAGTGAGGTAGTGGAGTGGAGTAGTGGAGTGTATTAGGGGAGTGAGGTAGTGGAGTGGAGTAGTGGAGTGGAGTGGTGGAGTGTATTAGGGGAGTGAGGTAGTGGAGTGGAGTAGTGGAGTGGAGTAGTGGAGTGTATTAGGGGAGTGACGTAGTGGAGTGGAGTAATGGAGTAGTGGAATGGAGTAGTGTAGTGGAGTAGTGGAGTGTATTAGGGGAGTGAGGTAGTGGAGGGGAGTAGTGGAGTGGAGTAGTGGAGTTTATTAGGGGAGTGAGGTAGTGGAGTGGAGTAGTGTAGTAGTGGAATGGAGTAGTGGAGTGGAGTAGTGGAGTGTATTAGGGGAGTGAGGTAGTGGAGTGGAGTAGTGGAGTGGAGTAGTGGAATGGAGTAGTGGAGTGGAGTAGTGGAGTGTATTAGGGGAGTGAGGTAGTGGAGTGGAGTAGTGGAATGGAGTAGTGGAGTGGAGTAGTGGAGTGTATTAGGTGAGTGAGGTATTGGAGGGGAGTAGTGGAGTGAGGTAGTGGAGTGGAGTAGTGGAGTGTCTAGTGTAGTGGAGTAGTGGAGTGTCTAGTGTAGTGGAGTAGTGGAATGGAGTAGTGGAGTGTATTAGGGGAGTGAGGTAGTGGAGTGGAGTAGTGGAGTGTCTAGTGGAGTGTAGTGTAGTGGAGTGTCTAGTGTAGTAGTGGAGTGTCTAGTGGAGTATGTACTGTCGTAGTGGAGTGTCTAGTGTAGTGGAGTAGTGGAGTGTCTAGTGTAGTGGAGTAGTGGAGTGTAGTGGAGTAGTGGAGTGTAGTGGAGTGTAGTAGTGGAGTGTCTAGTGTAGTGGAGTGTCTAGTGTAGTGGAGTAGCGGAGTGTAGTGTAGTGGAGTGTCTAGTGTAGTGGAGTAGTGGAGTGTAGTGTAGTGGAGTGTCTAGTGTAGTGGAGTAGTGGAGTGTAGTGTAGTGGAGTGTCTAGTGGAATGGAGTAGTGGAATGGAGTAGTGGAGTGTATTAAGGGAGTGTCTAGTGTAGTGGAGTGGAATGGAATGGAGTAGTGGAGTGTAGTGGAGTGGAGTGTCTAGTGGAGTGGAGTAGTGGAGTGGAGTAGTGGAGTGTATTAGGGGAGTGAGGTAGTGGAGTGGAGTAGTGGAGTGTATTAGGGGAGTGAGGTAGTGGAGTGGAGTAGTGGAGTGGAGTGGTGGAGTGTATTAGGGGAGTGAGGTAGTGGAGTGGAGTAGTGGAGTGGAGTAGTGGAGTGTATTAGGGGAGTGACGTAGTGGAGTGGAGTAATGGAGTAGTGGAATGGAGTAGTGTAGTGGAGTAGTGGAGTGTATTAGGGGAGTGAGGTAGTGGAGGGGAGTAGTGGAGTGGAGTAGTGGAGTTTATTAGGGGAGTGAGGTAGTGGAGTGGAGTAGTGTAGTAGTGGAATGGAGTAGTGGAGTGGAGTAGTGGAGTGTATTAGGGGAGTGAGGTAGTGGAGTGGAGTAGTGGAGTGGAGTAGTGGAATGGAGTAGTGGAGTGGAGTAGTGGAGTGTATTAGGGGAGTGAGGTAGTGGAGTGGAGTAGTGGAATGGAGTAGTGGAGTGGAGTAGTGGAGTGTCTAGTGTAGTAGTGGAGTGTCTAGTGGAGTGTAGTAGTGGAGTGTCTAGTGTAGTGGAGTGTCTAGTGTAGTGTAGTGGAGTGTCTAGTGTAGTGGAGTAGTGTAGTGGAGTTGAGTAGTGGAGTGTCTAGTGTAGTGTAGTGGAGTGAAGTGTCTAGGGGAGTGAAGTAGTGGAGTGGAGTGGAGTGTCTAGTGTAGTGGAGTGGAGTAGTGGAGTTTCTAGTGTAGTGGAGTGGAGTGTCTAGGGGAGTGAAGTAGTGGAGTGGAGTGGAGTGTCTAGTGGAGTGTCTAGTGTAGTGGAGTGTCTAGTGTAGTGGAGTGGAGTAGTGGAGTGGAGTAGCGGAGTGTCTAGTGTAGTAGTGTAGTGGAGTAGTGTAGTGGAGTAGTGTAGTGGAGTAGTGGAGTTTCTAGTGTAGTAGTATAGTGTCTAGTGGAGTAGTGGAGTGGAGTAGTGGAGTGGAGTGGAGTGTAGTGGAGTAGTGGAGTAGAGGAGTGGAGTGTCTAGTGTAGTAGTGGAGTGTCTAGTGGAGTAGTGTAGTGGAGTGGAGTAGTGGAGTGTCTAGGGGAGTGGAGTAGTGGAGTTTCTAGTGTAGTGGAGTGGAGTGTCTAGGGGAGTGGAGTAGTGGAGTTTCTAGTGTAGTGGAGTGGAGTAGTGGAGTTTCTAGTGTAGTGGAGTAGTGGAGTGTAGTGGAGTAGTGGAGTGTCTAGTGGAGTGTAGTAGTGGAGTGTCTAGTGTAGTGGAGTGTCTAGTGTAGTGGAGTAGTGTAGTGTAGTGTAGTGGAGTGTCTAGTGTAGTGGAGTAGTGGAGTGTAGTGTAGTGGAGTGTCTAGTGTAGTGGAGTAGTATAGTGTAGTATAGTGGAGTGTCTAGTGGAATGGAGTAGTGGAATGGAGTAGTGGAGTGTATTAGGGGAGTGAGGTAGTGGAGTGGAGTAGTGGAGTGGAGTAGTGGAGTGTATTAGGGGAGTGAGGTAGTGTAGTGGAGTAGTGGAGTGTAGTGTAGTAGTGGAGTGTCTAGTGGAGTGTAGTAGTGGAGTGTCTAGTGTAGTGGAGTGTCTAGTGTAGTGGAGTAGTGGAGTGTAGTGTAGTGGAGTGTCTAGTGTAGTGGAGTAGTGGAGTGTAGTGTAGTGGAGTGTCTAGTGTAGTGGAGTAGTGGAGTGTAGTGTAGTGGAGTGTCTAGTGGAATGGAGTAGTGGAATGGAGTAGTGGAGTGTATTAGGGGAGTGAGGTAGTGGAGTGGAGTAGTGGAGTGGAGTAGTGGAATGGAGTAGTGGAGTGGAGTAGTGGAGTGTATTAGGGGAGTGAGGTAGTGGAGTGGAGTAGTGGAATGGAGTAGTGGAGTGGAGTAGTGGAGTGTCTAGTGTAGTAGTGGAGTGTCTAGTGGAGTAGTGTAGTGGAGTGGAGTAGTGGAGTGTCTAGGGGAGTGGAGTAGTGGAGTTTCTAGTGTAGTGGAGTGGAGTGTCTAGGGGAGTGGAGAAGTGGAGTGTCTAGTGTAGTAGTGGAGTGTCTAGTGTAGTGGAGTAGTGGAGTGTCTAGTGTAGTGGAGTAGTGGAGTGTCTAGTGGAGTGGAGTAGTGGAGTGTCTAGTGTAGTAGTGGAGTGTCTAGTGGAGTATGTAGTGTCGTAGTGGAGTGTCTAGTGTAGTGGAGTAGTGGAGTGTCTAGTGTAGTGGAGTAGTGGAGTGTAGTGGAGTAGTGGAGTGTCTAGTGGAGTGTAGTAGTGGAGTGTCTAGTGTAGTGGAGTGTCTAGTGTAGTGGAGTAGTGGAGTGTAGTGTAGTGGAGTGTCTAGTGTAGTGGAGTAGTGGAGTGTAGTGTAGTGGAGTGTCCAGTGGAATGGAGTAGTGGAATGCAGTAGTGGAGTGTATTAGGGGAGTGTCTAGTGTAGTGGAGTAGTGGAGTGGAATGGAATGGAGTAGTGGAGTGTATTAGGGGAGTGAGATAGTGGAGTGTCTAGTGGAGTGGAGTAGTGGAATGGAGTAGTGGAGTGTAGTGGAGTGGAGTGTCTAGTGGAGTGGAGTAGTGGAGTGGAGTAGTGGAGTGTATTAGGGGAGTGAGGTATTGGAGTGGAGTAGTGGAGTGGAGTAGTGGAGTGTATTAGGGGAGTGAGGTAGTGGAGTGGAGTAGTGGAGTAGTGGAATGGAGTAGTGGAGTGGAGTAGTGGAGTGTATTAGGGGAGTGAGGTAGTGGAGGGGAGTAGTGGAGTGGAGTAGTGGAGTGTATTAGGGGAGTGAGGTAGTGGAGTGGAGTAGTGTAGTAGTGGAATGGAGTAGTGGAGTGGAGTAGTGGAGTGTATTAGGGGAGTGAGGTAGTGGAGTGGAGTAGTGGAGTGTATTAGGGGAGTGAGGTAGTGGAGTGGAGTAGTGGAGTGGAGTAGTGGAGTGTATTAGGGGAGTGAGGTAGTGTAGTGGAGTAGTGGAGTGGAGTAGTGGAGTGTATTAGGGGAGTGAGGTAGTGGAGTGGAGTAGTGGAGTGGAGTAGTGGAATGGAGTAGTGGAGTGGAGTAGTGGAGTGTATTAGGGGAGTGAGGTAGTGGAGTGGAGTAGTGGAATGGAGTAGTGGAGTGGAGTAGTGGAGTGTATTAGGGGAGTGAGGTAGTGGAGGGGAGTAGTGGAGTGAGGTAGTGGAGGGGAGTAGTGGAGTGGAGTAGTGGAGTGGAGTAGTGGAGTGGAGTAGTGTAGTGGAGTAGTGTAGTGGAGTAGTGGAGTGTCTAGTGTAGTAGTGTAGTGTCTAGTGGAGTAGTGTAGTGGAGTAGTTTAGTGGAGTGGAGTGTAGTGGAGTAGTGGAGTAGAGTAGTGGAGTGTCTAGTGTAGTAGTGGAGTGTCTAGTGGAGTAGTGTAGTGGAGTGGAGTAGTGGAGTGTCTAGGGGAGTGGAGTAGTGGAGTTTCTAGTGTAGTGGAGTGGAGTGTCTAGGGGAGTGGAGTAGTGGAGTTTCTAGTGTAGTGGAGTGGAGTAGTGGAGTTTCTAGTGTAGTGGAGTGGAGTAGTGGAGTGGAGTAGTGGAGTGTCTAGTGTAGTGGAGTAGTGGAGTGTCTAGTGTAGTGGAGTAGTGGAGTGTCTAGTGTAGTGGAGTAGTGGAGTGTCTAGTGGAGTGGAGTAGTGGAGTGTCTAGTGTAGTAGTGGAGTGTCTAGTGGAGTATGTACTGTCGTAGTGGAGTGTCTAGTGTAGTGGAGTAGTGGAGTGTCTAGTGTAGTGGAGTAGTGGAGTGTAGTGGAGTAGTGGAGTGTAGTGGAGTGTAGTAGTGGAGTGTCTAGTGTAGTGGAGTGTCTAGTGTAGTGGAGTAGCGGAGTGTAGTGTAGTGGAGTGTCTAGTGTAGTGGAGTAGTGGAGTGTAGTGTAGTGGAGTGTCTAGTGTAGTGGAGTAGTGGAGTGTAGTGTAGTGGAGTGTCTAGTGGAATGGAGTAGTGGAATGGAGTAGTGGAGTGTATTAAGGGAGTGTCTAGTGTAGTGGAGTGGAATGGAATGGAGTAGTGGAGTGTAGTGGAGTGGAGTGTCTAGTGGAGTGGAGTAGTGGAGTGGAGTAGTGGAGTGTATTAGGGGAGTGAGGTAGTGGAGTGGAGTAGTGGAGTGTATTAGGGGAGTGAGGTAGTGGAGTGGAGTAGTGGAGTGGAGTGGTGGAGTGTATTAGGGGAGTGAGGTAGTGGAGTGGAGTAGTGGAGTGGAGTAGTGGAGTGTATTAGGGGAGTGACGTAGTGGAGTGGAGTAATGGAGTAGTGGAATGGAGTAGTGTAGTGGAGTAGTGGAGTGTATTAGGGGAGTGAGGTAGTGGAGGGGAGTAGTGGAGTGGAGTAGTGGAGTTTATTAGGGGAGTGAGGTAGTGGAGTGGAGTAGTGTAGTAGTGGAATGGAGTAGTGGAGTGGAGTAGTGGAGTGTATTAGGGGAGTGAGGTAGTGGAGTGGAGTAGTGGAGTGGAGTAGTGGAATGGAGTAGTGGAGTGGAGTAGTGGAGTGTATTAGGGGAGTGAGGTAGTGGAGTGGAGTAGTGGAATGGAGTAGTGGAGTGGAGTAGTGGAGTGTATTAGGTGAGTGAGGTATTGGAGGGGAGTAGTGGAGTGAGGTAGTGGAGTGGAGTAGTGGAGTGTCTAGTGTAGTGGAGTAGTGGAGTGTCTAGTGTAGTGGAGTAGTGGAATGGAGTAGTGGAGTGTATTAGGGGAGTGAGGTAGTGGAGTGGAGTAGTGGAGTGTCTAGTGGAGTGTAGTGTAGTGGAGTGTCTAGTGTAGTAGTGGAGTGTCTAGTGGAGTATGTACTGTCGTAGTGGTGTGTCTAGTGTAGTGGAGTAGTGGAGTGTCTAGTGTAGTGGAGTAGTGGAGTGTAGTGGAGTAGTGGAGTGTAGTGGAGTGTAGTAGTGGAGTGTCTAGTGTAGTGGAGTGTCTAGTGTAGTGGAGTAGCGGAGTGTAGTGTAGTGGAGTGTCTAGTGTAGTGGAGTAGTGGAGTGTAGTGTAGTGGAGTGTCTAGTGTAGTGGAGTAGTGGAGTGTAGTGTAGTGGAGTGTCTAGTGGAATGGAGTAGTGGAATGGAGTAGTGGAGTGTATTAAGGGAGTGTCTAGTGTAGTGGAGTGGAATGGAATGGAGTAGTGGAGTGTAGTGGAGTGGAGTGTCTAGTGGAGTGGAGTAGTGGAGTGGAGTAGTGGAGTGTATTAGGGGAGTGAGGTAGTGGAGTGGAGTAGTGGAGTGTATTAGGGGAGTGAGGTAGTGGAGTGGAGTAGTGGAGTGGAGTGGTGGAGTGTATTAGGGGAGTGAGGTAGTGGAGTGGAGTAGTGGAGTGGAGTAGTGGAGTGTATTAGGGGAGTGACGTAGTGGAGTGGAGTAATGGAGTAGTGGAATGGAGTAGTGTAGTGGAGTAGTGGAGTGTATTAGGGGAGTGAGGTAGTGGAGGGGAGTAGTGGAGTGGAGTAGTGGAGTTTATTAGGGGAGTGAGGTAGTGGAGTGGAGTAGTGTAGTAGTGGAATGGAGTAGTGTAGTGGAGTAGTGGAGTGTATTAGGGGAGTGAGGTAGTGGAGGGGAGTAGTGGAGTGGAGTAGTGGAGTGTATTAGGGGAGTGAGGTAGTGGAGTGGAGTAGTGGAGTGGAGTAGTGGAATGGAGTAGTGGAGTGGAGTAGTGGAGTGTATTAGAGGAGTGAGGTAGTGGAGTGGAGTAGTGGAATGGAGTAGTGGAGTGGAGTAGTGGAGTGTATTAGGTGAGTGAGGTATTGGAGGGGAGTAGTGGAGTGAGGTAGTGGAGTGGAGTAGTGGAGTGTCTAGTGTAGGGGAGTAGTGGAGTGTCTAGTGTAGTGGAGTAGTGGAATGGAGTAGTGGAGTGTATTAGGGGAGTGAGGTAGTGGAGTGGAGTAGTGGAGTGTCTAGTGGAGTGTAGTGTAGTGGAGTGTCTAGTGTAGTGGAGTAGTGGAGTGGAGTAGTGGAGTGTATTAGGGGAGTGAGGTAGTGGAGTGTATTAGTGGAGTGTATTAGTGGAGTGGAGTAGTGGAGTGGAGTAGTGGAGTGTATTAGGGGAGTGAGGTAGTGGAGTGGAGTAGTGGAGTGTATTAGGGGAGTGAGGTAGTGGAGTGGAGTAGTGGAGTGGAGTAGTGGTGTGTATTAAGGGAGTGAGGTAGTGGAGTGGAGTAGTGGAGTGTATTAGGGGAGTGAGGTAGTGGAGGCGAGTAGTGGAGTGGAGTAGTGGAATGGAGTAGTGGAGTGGAGTAGTGGAGTGGAGTAGTGGAGTGTATTAGGGGAGTGAGGTAGTGGAGGGGAGTAGTGGAGTGTCTAGTGGAGTGTAGTGTAGTGGAGTGTCTAGTGTAGTGGAGTAGTGGAGTGGAGTAGTGGAGTGTATTAGGGGAGTGAGGTAGTGGAGTGTATTAGTGGAGTGTATTAGTGGAGTGGAGTAGTGGAGTGGAGTAGTGGAGTGTATTAGGGGAGTGAGGTAGTGGAGTGGAGTAGTGGAGTGTATTAGGGGAGTGAGGTAGTGGAGTGGAGTAGTGGAGTGGAGTAGTGGTGTGTATTAAGGGAGTGAGGTAGTGGAGTGGAGTAGTGGAGTGTATTAGGGGAGTGAGGTAGTGGAGGCGAGTAGTGGAGTGGAGTAGTGGAATGGAGTAGTGGAGTGGAGTAGTGGAGTGGAGTAGTGGAGTGTATTAGGGGAGTGAGGTAGTGGAGGGGAGTAGTGGAGTGGAGTAGTGGAATGGAGTAGTGGAGTGGAGTAGTGGAGTGTATTAGGGGAGTGAGGTAGTGGAGGGGAGTAGTGGAGTGGAGTAGTGGAATGGAGTAGTGGAGTGTATTAGGGGAGTAAGGTAGTGGAGTGGAGTAGTGGAGTGTCTAGTGTAGTGGAGTAGTGGAGTGTCTAGTGTAGTGGAGTAGTGGATTGTAGTGTAGTGGAGTGTCTAGTGTAGTGGAGTGGAGTAGTGGAGTGGAGTAGCGGAGTGTCTAGTGTAGTAGTGTAGTGGAGTAGTGTAGTGGAGTAGTGTAGTGGAGTAGTGGAGTTTCTAGTGTAGTAGTATAGTGTCTAGTGGAGTAGTGGAGTGGAGTAGTGTAGTGGAGTGGAGTGTAGTGGAGTAGTGGAGTAGAGGAGTGGAGTGTCTAGTGTAGTAGTGGAGTGTCTAGTGGAGTAGTGTAGTGGAGTGGAGTAGTGGAGTGTCTAGGGGAGTGGAGTAGTGGAGTTTCTAGTGTAGTGGAGTGGAGTGTCTAGGGGAGTGGAGTAGTGGAGTTTCTAGTGTAGTGGAGTGGAGTAGTGGAGTTTCTAGTGTAGTGGAGTAGTGGAGTGTAGTGGAGTAGTGGAGTGTCTAGTGGAGTGTAGTAGTGGAGTGTCTAGTGTAGTGGAGTGTCTAGTGTAGTGGAGTAGTGTAGTGTAGTGTAGTGGAGTGTCTAGTGTAGTGGAGTAGTGGAGTGTAGTGTAGTGGAGTGTCTAGTGTAGTGGAGTAGTGGAGTGTAGTGTAGTGGAGTGTCTAGTGGAATGGAGTAGTGGAATGGAGTAGTGGAGTGTATTAGGGGAGTGAGGTAGTGGAGTGGAGTAGTGGAGTGGAGTAGTGGAGTGTATTAGGGGAGTGAGGTAGTGTAGTGGAGTAGTGGAGTGTAGTGTAGTAGTGGAGTGTCTAGTGGAGTGTAGTAGTGGAGTGTCTAGTGTAGTGGAGTGTCTAGTGTAGTGGAGTAGTGGAGTGTAGTGTAGTGGAGTGTCTAGTGTAGTGGAGTAGTGGAGTGTAGTGTAGTGGAGTGTCTAGTGTAGTGGAGTAGTGGAGTGTAGTGTAGTGGAGTGTCTAGTGGAATGGAGTAGTGGAATGGAGTAGTGGAGTGTATTAGGGGAGTGAGGTAGTGGAGTGGAGTAGTGGAGTGGAGTAGTGGAATGGAGTAGTGGAGTGGAGTAGTGGAGTGTATTAGGGGAGTGAGGTAGTGGAGTGGAGTAGTGGAATGGAGTAGTGGAGTGGAGTAGTGGAGTGTCTAGTGTAGTAGTGGAGTGTCTAGTGGAGTAGTGTAGTGGAGTGGAGTAGTGGAGTGTCTAGGGGAGTGGAGTAGTGGAGTTTCTAGTGTAGTGGAGTGGAGTGTCTAGGGGAGTGGAGAAGTGGAGTGTCTAGTGTAGTAGTGGAGTGTCTAGTGTAGTGGAGTAGTGGAGTGTCTAGTGTAGTGGAGTAGTGGAGTGTCTAGTGGAGTGGAGTAGTGGAGTGTCTAGTGTAGTAGTGGAGTGTCTAGTGGAGTATGTAGTGTCGTAGTGGAGTGTCTAGTGTAGTGGAGTAGTGGAGTGTCTAGTGTAGTGGAGTAGTGGAGTGTAGTGGAGTAGTGGAGTGTCTAGTGGAGTGTAGTAGTGGAGTGTCTAGTGTAGTGGAGTGTCTAGTGTAGTGGAGTAGTGGAGTGTAGTGTAGTGGAGTGTCTAGTGTAGTGGAGTAGTGGAGTGTAGTGTAGTGGAGTGTCCAGTGGAATGGAGTAGTGGAATGCAGTAGTGGAGTGTATTAGGGGAGTGTCTAGTGTAGTGGAGTAGTGGAGTGGAATGGAATGGAGTAGTGGAGTGTATTAGGGGAGTGAGATAGTGGAGTGTCTAGTGGAGTGGAGTAGTGGAATGGAGTAGTGGAGTGTAGTGGAGTGGAGTGTCTAGTGGAGTGGAGTAGTGGAGTGGAGTAGTGGAGTGTATTAGGGGAGTGAGGTATTGGAGTGGAGTAGTGGAGTGGAGTAGTGGAGTGTATTAGGGGAGTGAGGTAGTGGAGTGGAGTAGTGGAGTAGTGGAATGGAGTAGTGGAGTGGAGTAGTGGAGTGTATTAGGGGAGTGAGGTAGTGGAGGGGAGTAGTGGAGTGGAGTAGTGGAGTATATTAGGGGAGTGAGGTAGTGGAGTGGAGTAGTGTAGTAGTGGAATGGAGTAGTGGAGTGGAGTAGTGGAGTGTATTAGGGGAGTGAGGTAGTGGAGTGGAGTAGTGGAGTGTATTAGGGGAGTGAGGTAGTGGAGTGGAGTAGTGGAGTGGAGTAGTGGAGTGTATTAGGGGAGTGAGGTAGTGTAGTGGAGTAGTGGAGTGGAGTAGTGGAGTGTATTAGGGGAGTGAGGTAGTGGAGTGGAGTAGTGGAGTGGAGTAGTGGAATGGAGTAGTGGAGTGGAGTAGTGGAGTGTATTAGGGGAGTGAGGTAGTGGAGTGGAGTAGTGGAATGGAGTAGTGGAGTGGAGTAGTGGAGTGTATTAGGGGAGTGAGGTAGTGGAAGGGAGTAGTGGAGTGAGGTAGTGGAGGGGAGTAGTGGAGTGGAGTAGTGGAGTGGAGTAGTGGAGTGGAGTAGTGTAGTGGAGTAGTGTAGTGGAGTAGTGGAGTGTCTAGTGTAGTAGTGTAGTGTCTAGTGGAGTAGTGTAGTGGAGTAGTTTAGTGGAGTGGAGTGTAGTGGAGTAGTGGAGTAGAGTAGTGGAGTGTCTAGTGTAGTAGTGGAGTGTCTAGTGGAGTAGTGTAGTGGAGTGGAGTAGTGGAGTGTCTAGGGGAGTGGAGTAGTGGAGTTTCTAGTGTAGTGGAGTGGAGTGTCTAGGGGAGTGGAGTAGTGGAGTTTCTAGTGTAGTGGAGTGGAGTAGTGGAGTTTCTAGTGTAGTGGAGTGGAGTAGTGGAGTGGAGTAGTGGAGTGTCTAGTGTAGTGGAGTAGTGGAGTGTCTAGTGTAGTGGAGAAGTGGAGTGTCTAGTGTAGTGGAGTAGTGGAGTGTCTAGTGGAGTGGAGTAGTGGAGTGTCTAGTGTAGTAGTGGAGTGTCTAGTGGAGTATGTACTGTCGTAGTGGAGTGTCTAGTGTAGTGGAGTAGTGGAGTGTCTAGTGTAGTGGAGTAGTGGAGTGTAGTGGAGTAGTGGAGTGTAGTGGAGTGTAGTAGTGGAGTGTCTAGTGTAGTGGAGTGTCTAGTGTAGTGGAGTAGCGGAGTGTAGTGTAGTGGAGTGTCTAGTGTAGTGGAGTAGTGGAGTGTAGTGTAGTGGAGTGTCTAGTGTAGTGGAGTAGTGGAGTGTAGTGTAGTGGAGTGTCTAGTGGAATGGAGTAGTGGAATGGAGTAGTGGAGTGTATTAAGGGAGTGTCTAGTGTAGTGGAGTGGATTAGGGGAGTGAGATAGTGGAGTGTCTAGTGGAGTGGAGTAGTGGAATGGAGTAGTGGAGTGTAGTGGAGTGGAGTGTCTAGTGGAGTGGAGTAGTGGAGTGGAGTAGTGGAGTGTATTAGGGGAGTGAGGTATTGGAGTGGAGTAGTGGAGTGGAGTAGTGGAGTGTATTAGGGAGTGAGGTAGTGGAGTGGAGTAGTGGAGTAGTGGAATGGAGTAGTGGAGTGGAGTAGTGGAGTGTATTAGGGGAGTGAGGTAGTGGAGGGGAGTAGTGGAGTGGAGTAGTGGAGTGTATTAGGGGAGTGAGGTAGTGGAGTGGAGTAGTGTAGTAGTGGAAGGGAGTAGTGGAGTGGAGTAGTGGAGTGTATTAGGGGAGTGAGGTAGTGGAGTGGAGTAGTGGAGTGTATTAGGGGAGTGAGGTAGTGGAGTGGAGTAGTGGAGTGGAGTAGTGGAGTGTATTAGGGCAGTGAGGTAGTGTAGTGGAGTAGTGGAGTGGAGTAGTGGAGTGTATTAGGGGAGTGAGGTAGTGGAGTGGAGTAGTGGAGTGGAGTAGTGGAGTGGAGTAGTGGAATGGAGTAGTGGAGTGGAGTAGTGGAGTGTATTAGGGGAGTGAGGTAGTGGAGTGGAGTAGTGGAATGGAGTAGTGGAGTGGAGTAGTGGAGTGTATTAGGGGAGTGAGGTAGTGGAGGGGAGTAGTGGAGTGAGGTAGTGGAGGGGAGTAGTGGAGTGGAGTAGTGGAGTGGAGTAGTGGAGTGGAGTAGTGTAGTGGAGTAGTGTAGTGGAGTAGTGGAGTGTCTAGTGTAGTAGTGTAGTGTCTAGTGGAGTAGTGTAGTGGAGTAGTTTAGTGGAGTGGAGTGTAGTGGAGTAGTGGAGTAGAGTAGTGGAGTGTCTAGTGTAGTAGTGGAGTGTCTAGTGGAGTAGTGTAGTGGAGTGGAGTAGTGGAGTGTCTAGGGGAGTGGAGTAGTGGAGTTTCTAGTGTAGTGGAGTGGAGTGTCTAGGGGAGTGGAGTAGTGGAGTTTCTAGTGTAGTGGAGTGGAGTAGTGGAGTTTCTAGTGTAGTGGAGTGGAGTAGTGGAGTGGAGTAGTGGAGTGTCTAGTGTAGTGGAGTAGTGGAGTGTCTAGTGTAGTGGAGTAGTGGAGTGTCTAGTGTAGTGTCGTAGTGGAGTGTCTAGTGTAGTGGAGTAGTGGAGTGTAGTGGAGTAGTGGAGTGTAGTGGAGTAGTGGAGTGTCTAGTGGAGTGTAGTAGTGGAGTGTCTAGTGTAGTGGAGTGTCTAGTGTAGTGGAGTAGTGGAGTGTAGTGTAGTGGAGTGTCTAGTGTAGTGGAGTAGTGGAGTGTAGTGTAGTGGAGTGTCCAGTGGAATGGAGTAGTGGAATGCAGTAGTGGAGTGTATTAGGGGAGTGTCTAGTGTAGTGGAGTAGTGGAGTGGAATGGAATGGAGTAGTGGAGTGTATTAGGGGAGTGAGATAGTTTAGTGTCTAGTGGAGTGGAGTAGTGGAATGGAGTAGTGGAGTGTAGTGGAGTGGAGTGTCTAGTGGAGTGGAGTAGTGGAGTGGAGTAGTGGAGTGTATTAGGGGAGTGAGGTATTGGAGTGGAGTAGTGGAGTGGAGTAGTGGAGTGTATTAGGGGAGTGAGGTAGTGGAGTGGAGTAGTGGAGTAGTGGAATGGAGTAGTGGAGTGGAGTAGTGGAGTGTATTAGGGGAGTGAGGTAGTGGAGGGGAGTAGTGGAGTGGAGTAGTGGAGTGTATTAGGGGAGTGAGGTAGTGGAGTGGAGTAGTGTAGTAGTGGAATGGAGTAGTGGAGTGGAGTAGTGGAGTGTATTAGGGGAGTGAGGTAGTGGAGTGGAGTAGTGGAGTGTATTAGGGGAGTGAGGTAGTGGAGTGGAGTAGTGGAGTGGAGTAGTGGAGTGTATTAGGGGAGTGAGGTAGTGTAGTGGAGTAGTGGAGTGGAGTAGTGGAGTGTATTAGGGGAGTGAGGTAGTGGAGTGGAGTAGTGGAGTGGAGTAGTGGAATGGAGTAGTGGAGTGGAGTAGTGGAGTGTATTAGGGGAGTGAGGCAGTGGAGTGGAGTAGTGGAATGGAGTAGTGGAGTGGAGTAGTGGAGTGTATTAGGGGAGTGAGGTAGTGGAGGGGAGTAGTGGAGTGGAGTAGTGTAGTGGAGTAGTGTAGTGGAGTAGTGGAGTGTCTAGTGTAGTAGTGTAGTGTCTAGTGGAGTAGTGTAGTGGAGTAGTTTAGTGGAGTGGAGTGTAGTGGAGTAGTGGAGTAGAGTAGTGGAGTGTCTAGTGTAGTAGTGGAGTGTCTAGTGGAGTAGTGTAGTGGAGTGGAGTAGTGGAGTGTCTAGGGGAGTGGAGTAGTGGAGTTTCTAGTGTAGTGGAGTGGAGTGTCTAGGGGAGTGGAGTAGCGGAGTTTCTAGTGTAGTGGAGTGGAGTAGTGGAGTTTCTAGTGTAGTGGAGTGGAGTAGTGGAGTGGAGTAGTGGAGTGTCTAGTGTAGTGGAGTAGTGGAGTGTCTAGTGTAGTGGAGTAGTGGAGTGTCTAGTGTAGTGGAGTAGTGGAATGTCTAGTGGAGTGGAGTAGTGGAGTGTCTAGTGTAGTAGTGGAGTGTCTAGTGGAGTATGTACTGTCGTAGTGGAGTGTCTAGTGTAGTGGAGTAGTGGAGTGTCTAGTGTAGTGGAGTAGTGGAGTGTAGTGGAGTAGTGGAGTGTAGTGGAGTGTAGTAGTGGAGTGTCTAGTGTAGTGGAGTGTCTAGTGTAGTGGAGTAGCGGAGTGTAGTGTAGTGGAGTGTCTAGTGTAGTGGAGTAGTGGAGTGTAGTGTAGTGGAGTGTCTAGTGTAGTGGAGTAGTGGAGTGTAGTGTAGTGGAGTGTCTAGTGGAATGGAGTAGTGGAATGGAGTAGTGGAGTGTATTAAGGGAGTGTCTAGTGTAGTGGAGTGGAATGGAATGGAGTAGTGGAGTGTAGTGGAGTGGAGTGTCTAGTGGAGTGGAGTAGTGGAGTGTATTAGGGGAGTGAGGTAGTGGAGTGGAGTAGTGGAGTGTATTAGGGGAGTGAGGTAGTGGAGTGGAGTAGTGGAGTGGAGTGGTGGAGTGTATTAGGGGAGTGAGGTAGTGGAGTGGAGTAGTGGAGTGGAGTAGTGGAGTGTATTAGGGGAGTGACGTAGTGGAGTGGAGTAATGGAGTAGTGGAATGGAGTAGTGTAGTGGAGTAGTGGAGTGTATTAGGGGAGTGAGGTAGTGGAGGGGAGTAGTGGAGTGGAGTAGTGGAGTTTATTAGGGGAGTGAGGTAGTGGAGTGGAGTAGTGTAGTAGTGGAATGGAGTAGTGGAGTGGAGTAGTGGAGTGTATTAGGGGAGTGAGGTAGTGGAGTGGAGTAGTGGAGTGGAGTAGTGGAATGGAGTAGTGGAGTGGAGTAGTGGAGTGTATTAGGGGAGTGAGGTAGTGGAGTGGAGTAGTGGAATGGAGTAGTGGAGTGGAGTAGTGGAGTGTATTAGGTGAGTGAGGTATTGGAGGGGAGTAGTGGAGTGAGGTAGTGGAGTGGAGTAGTGGAGTGTCTAGTGTAGTGGAGTAGTGGAGTGTCTAGTGTAGTGGAGTAGTGGAATGGAGTAGTGGAGTGTATTAGGGGAGTGAGGTAGTGGAGTGGAGTAGTGGAGTGTCTAGTGGAGTGTAGTGTAGTGGAGTGTCTAGTGTAGTAGTGGAGTGTCTAGTGGAGTATGTACTGTCGTAGTGGAGTGTCTAATGTAGTGGAGTAGTGGAGTGTCTAGTGTAGTGGAGTATTGGAGTGTAGTGGAGTAGTGGAGTGTAGTGGAGTGTAGTAGTGGAGTGTCTAGTGTAGTGGAGTGTCTAGTGTAGTGGAGTAGCGGAGTGTAGTGTAGTGGAGTGTCTAGTGTAGTGGAGTAGTGGAGTGTAGTGTAGTGGAGTGTCTAGTGTAGTGGAGTAGTGGAGTGTAGTGTAGTGGAGTGTCTAGTGGAATGGAGTAGTGGAATGGAGTAGTGGAGTGTATTAAGGGAGTGTCTAGTGTAGTGGAGTGGAATGGAATGGAGTAGTGGAGTGTAGTGGAGTGGAGTGTCTAGTGGAGTGGAGTAGTGGAGTGGAGTAGTGGAGTGTATTAGGGGAGTGAGGTAGTGGAGTGGAGTAGTGGAGTGTATTAGGGGAGTGAGGTAGTGGAGTGGAGTAGTGGAGTGGAGTGGTGGAGTGTATTAGGGGAGTGAGGTAGTGGAGTGGAGTAGTGGAGTGGAGTAGTGGAGTGTATTAGGGGAGTGACGTAGTGGAGTGGAGTAATGGAGTAGTGGAATGGAGTAGTGTAGTGGAGTAGTGGAGTGTATTAGGGGAGTGAGGTAGTGGAGGGGAGTAGTGGAGTGGAGTAGTGGAGTTTATTAGGGGAGTGAGGTAGTGGAGTGGAGTAGTGTAGTAGTGGAATGGAGTAGTGGAGTGGAGTAGTGGAGTGTATTAGGGCAGTGAGGTAGTGGAGTGGAGTAGTGGAGTGGAGTAGTGGAATGGAGTAGTGGAGTGGAGTAGTGGAGTGTATTAGGGGAGTGAGGTAGTGGAGTGGAGTAGTGGAATGGAGTAGTGGAGTGGAGTAGTGGAGTGTATTAGGTGAGTGAGGTATTGGAGGGGAGTAGTGGAGTGAGGTAGTGGAGTGGAGTAGTGGAGTGTCTAGTGTAGTGGAGTAGTGGAGTGTCTAGTGTAGTGGAGTAGTGGAATGGAGTAGTGGAGTGTATTAGGGGAGTGAGGTAGTGGAGTGGAGTAGTGGAGTGTCTAGTGGAGTGTAGTGTAGTGGAGTGTCTAGTGTAGTGGAGTAGTGGAGTGGAGTAGTGGAGTGTATTAGGGGAGTGAGGTAGTGGAGTGTATTAGTGGAGTGTATTAGTGGAGTGGAGTAGTGGAGTGGAGTAGTGGAGTGTATTAGGGGAGTGAGGTAGTGGAGTGGAGTAGTGGAGTGTATTAGGGGAGTGAGGTAGTGGAGTGGAGTAGTGGAGTGGAGTAGTGGTGTGTTTTAAGGGAGTGAGGTAGTGGAGTGGAGTAGTGGAGTGTATTAGGGGAGTGAGGTAGTGGAGGCGAGTAGTGGAGTGGAGTAGTGGAATGGAGTAGTGGAGTGGAGTAGTGGAATGGAGTAGTGGAGTGTATTAGGGGAGTGAGGTAGTGGAGGGGAGTAGTGGAATGGAGTAGTGGAGTGTATTAGGGGAGTGAGGTAGTGGAGTGGAGTAGTGGAGTGGAGTAGTGGAATGGAGTAGTGGAGTGGAGTAGTGGAGTGTATTAGGGGAGTGAGGTAGTGGAGGGGAGTAGTGGAGTGGAGTAGTGGAATGGAGTAGTGGAGTGTATTAGGGGAGTAAGGTAGTGGAGTGGAGTAGTGGAGTGTCTAGTGTAGTGGAGTAGTGGAGTGTCTAGTGTAGTGGAGTAGTGGATTGTAGTGTAGTGGAGTGTCTAGTGTAGTGGAGTAGTGGAGTGGAGTAGTGGAGTGTATTAGGGGAGTGAGGTAGTGGAGTGGAGTAGTGGAGTGGAGTAGTGGAATGGAGTAGTGGAGTGTATTAGGGGAGTGAGGTAGTGGAGTGGAGTAGTGGAGTGTCTAGTGTAGTGGAGTAGTGGAGTGTCTAGTGTAGTGGAGTAGTGGAGTGTAGTGTAGTTGAGTAGTGTAGTGGAGTAGTGGAGTGGAGTAGTGGAGTGGAGTAGTGGAGTGTAGTAGTGGAGTGTAGTGTAGTGGAGTAGTGGAGTGGAGTAGTGGAGTGGAGTAGTGGAGTGTAGTGTAGTGTAGTGGAGTGGAGTAGTGGAGTGGAGTAGTGGAGTGTAGTGTAGTGGAGTAGTGGAGTGGAGTAGTGGAGTGGAGTAGTGGAGTGTAGTGTAGTGTCTAGTGGAGTGGAGTAGTGGAGTGGAGTAGTGGAGTGTATTAGGGGAGTGAGGTAGTGGAGTGGACTACTGGAGTGGAGTAGTGGAGTGTCTAGTGGAGTGTAGTAGTGGAGTGTCTAGTGGAGTGTAGTAGTGGAGTGTCTAGTGTAGTAGTGGAGTGTCTAGTGGAGTAGTGTAGTGGAGTGGAGTAGTGGAGTGTCTAGGGGAGTGGAGTAGTGGAGTTTCTAGTGTAGTGGAGTGGAGTATCTAGGGGAGTGGAGTAGTGGAGTTTCTAGTGTAGTGGAGTGGAGTAGTGGAGTTACTAGTGTAGTGGAGTGGAGTAGTGGAGTGGAGTAGTGGAGTGTCTAGTGTAGTGGAGTAGTGGAGTGTCTAGTGTAGTGGAGTAGTGGAGTGTCTAGTGTAGTGGAGTAGTGGAGTGTCTAGTGGAGTGGAGTAGTGGAGTGTCTAGTGTAGTAGTGGAGTGTCTAGTGGAGTATGTACTGTCTTAGTGGAGTGTTTAGTGTAGTGGAGTAGTGGAGTGTCTAGTGTAGTGGAGTAGTGGAGTGTAGTGGAGTAGTGGAGTGTAGTGGAGTGTAGTAGTGGAGTGTCTAGTGTAGTGGAGTGTCTAGTGTAGTGGAGTAGCGGAGTGTAGTGTAGTGGAGTGTCTAGTGTAGTGGAGTAGTGGAGTGTAGTGTAGTGGAGTGTCTAGTGTAGTGGAGTAGTGGAGTGTAATGTAGTGGAGTGTCTAGTGGAATGGAGTAGTGGAATGGAGTAGTGGAGTGTATTAAGGGAGTGTCTAGTGTAGTTGAGTGGAATGGAATGGAGTAGTGGAGTTTAGTGGAGTGGAGTGTCTAGTGGAGTGGAGTAGTGGAGTGGAGTAGTGGAGTGTATTAGGGGAGTGAGGTAGTGGAGTGGAGTAGTGGAGTGTATTAGGGGAGTGAGGTAGTGGAGTGGAGTAGTGGAGTGGAGTGGTGGAGTGTATTAGGGGAGTGAGGTAGTGGAGTGGAGTAGTGGAGTGGAGTAGTGGAGTGTATTAGGGGAGTGACGTAGTGGAGTGGAGTAATGGAGTAGTGGAATGGAGTAGTGTAGTGGAGTAGTGGAGTGTATTAGGGGAGTGAGGTAGTGGAGGGGAGTAGTGGAGTGGAGTAGTGGAGTTTATTAGGGGAGTGAGGTAGTGGAGTGGAGTAGTGTAGTAGTGGAATGGAGTAGTGGAGTGGAGTAGTGGAGTGTATTAGGGGAGTGAGGTAGTGGAGTGGAGTAGTGGAGTGGAGTAGTGGAATGGAGTAGTGGAGTGGAGTAGTGGAGTGTATTAGGGGAGTGAGGTAGTTGAGTGGAGTAGTGGAATGGAGTAGTGGAGTGGAGTAGTGGAGTGTATTAGGTGTGTGAGGTAGTGGAGGGGAGTAGTGGAGTGAGGTAGTGGAGTGGAGTAGTGGAGTGTCTAGTGTAGTGGAGTAGTGGAGTGTCTAGTGTAGTGGAGTAGTGGAATGGAGTAGTGGAGTGTATTAGGGGAGTGAGGTAGTGGAGTGGAGTAGTGGAGTGTCTAGTGGAGTGTAGTGTAGTGGAGTGTCTAGTGTAGTGGAGTAGTGGAGTGGAGTAGTGGAGTGTATTAGGGGAGTGAGGTAGTGGAGTGTATTAGTGGAGTGTATTAGTAGAGTGGAGTAGTGGAGTGGAGTAGTGGAGTGTATTAGGGGAGTGAGGTAGTGGAGTGGAGTAGTGGAGTGTATTAGGGGAGTGAGGTAGTGGAGTGGAGTAGTGGAGTGGAGTAGTGGAATGGAGTAGTGGAGTGGAGTAGTGGAGTGTATTAGGGGAGTGAGGTAGTGGAGTGTCTAGTGTAGTGGAGTAGTGGAGTGTCTAGTGTAGTGGAGTAGTGGAGTGTCTAGTGTAGTGGAGTAGTGGAGTGGAGTAGTGGAGTGTATTAGGGGAGTGAGGTAGTGGAGTGGAGTAGTGGAGTGGAGTAGTGGAATGGAGTAGTGGAGTGTATTAGGGGAGTGAGGTAGTGGAGTGGAGTAGTGGAGTGTCTAGTGTAGTGGAGTAGTGGAGTGTCTAGTGTAGTGGAGTAGTGGAGTGTAGTGTAGTGGAGTAGTGTAGTGGAGTAGTGGAGTGGAGTAGTGGAGTGGGGTAGTGGAGTGTAGTAGTGGAGTGTAGTGTAGTGGAGTAGTGGAGTGGAGTAGTGGAGTGGAGTAGTGGAGTGTAGTGTAGTGTAGTGGAGTGGAGTAGTGGAGTGGAGTAGTGGAGTGTAGTGTAGTGGAGTAGTGGAGTGGAGTAGTGGAGTGTAGTAGTGGAGTGGAGTAGTGGAGTGTAGTGTAGTGGAGTAGTGGAGTGGAGTAGTGGAGTGGAGTAGTGGAGTGTAGTGTAGTGTCTAGTGGAGTGGAGTAGTGGAGTGGAGTAGTGGAGTGTATTAGGGGAGTGAGGTAGTGGAGTGGAGTAGTGGAGTGGAGTAGTGGAGTGGAGTAGTGGAGTGTCTAGTGTAGTGTAGTGTAGTAGTGGAGTGTCTAGTGGAGTGTAGTAGTGGAGTGTCTAGTGGAGTGTAGTAGTGGAGTGTCTAGTGTAGTGTAGTGTAGTAGTGGAATGGAGTAGTGTAGTGTAGTAGTGGAGTGTCTAGTGGAGTGTAGTATTGGAGTGTCTAGTGTAGTGGAGTGTAGTAGTGTAGTGTAGTAGTGGAGTGTCTAGTGGAGTGTAGTAGTGGAGTGTCTAGTGTAGTGTAGTGTAGTAGTGGAGTGGAGTAGTGTAGTGTAGTAGTGGAATGTCTAGTGGAGTGTAGTAGTGGAGTGTCTAGTGTAGTGTAGTGTCTAGTGGAGTGGAGTAGTGGAGTGGAGTAGTGGAATGGAGTAGTGGAGTGTATTAGGGGAGTGAGGTAGTGGAGTGGAGTAGTGGAGTTTATTGGGCAGGATATCTCCTCATAGTGTAGTGTGTAGGGTTTTTCTCCTACACTATAGTGGAGTGTGTAAACTGCCCCAGCGGGATCGAACCGACAACTCTGGTCATGCTATTACAATGCTCTGGGACACATAATGTCTTCAAGCTTTTGGCCTCATGTTTGGACCAAGTACATTGTAGGTGTATGAGGATAGCATTGATGTACCTCAGTATATTGATATGATGCCCTGTAGATCTCTGAAACTCTTACGCACAAAACACACCCACTCAATGCCGCGTTGCCTCTGGGCAGGGTTTGTGGGAAGAATCAACAATGCAATTCAATGAAATATTTACCACAAAAGACAAATATCTCATAGTTTTTAATCAAAATTATTTCACAATCATCTATGGCTGATGATGCTTCTATACTATACAATACTATATCTATACCATATCTATATAATATCTATACTATATCCATACCTGTTCTTTATATCTTAACAATAACTATATCTATACTATATCTATATGAAATCTATAATACATCTATATCTATATCTATTCTATTCGAAATCTATACATATATTCTATGTCCATAGTTATACTATAACTATATCTATGCTATAACTATATATATTATATATCTATATTTATATTAGAATTATATATATTCTATATCTATACTATAACTATATCTATACTGTATCTATATCTAATCTTTATCTATTTCTGTGCTAAAGCTATATCTATACTATATCTATATCTATTCTATATCTGTTCGATATCTATCTATATGATCTATATATAGTTATACTATAACTATATCTATACTATAACTATATCTATTCTATATCTATATGTATATTTGATCTATATATATTCTATATCTATACTATAACTATATCTATACTGTGTCTATATCTATTCTTTATTTATATCTATAATAAAGCTATATCTATACTATATATCTATTCTATAGCTATATCTGTTCAATATCTATATATATATTCTATATCTATAGTTATACTATAACTATATCTAATCTATATTTATATTAGATCTATATCGAATCTATATCTATACTATAACTACTCTATATCTATACCGTATCTATATCTATTCTTTATCTATATCTATACTAAAGCTATATCTATACTATAACTATATCTATACAATAACTATATCTATTCTATATCGATATTTATATTAGATCTATATCTATACTATATCTATTCCATATCTATACTAAAGCTATATCTATATCGATTCTATATATATATATTATATACCTGTATATATTCTATATCTATATCTACACTATCACTATATCATTACTATATCTATTACATATCTATTTCAATACTATTGCAACGGTCATTCTCCTCCTCTTCGTCTGAAGAGGAGGAGTAGGGATTGGACCAAAGCGCAGCGTGGAATGTAGACATAATGATGTTAATTAAAGTAAAGACGAAACACGAAAACACTTCAACAAACTACAAAACAAATAAACGATGTAGACAGACCTGGACTTGAGAACTTACAATATACGAAGAACGCACGAACAGGAACAGACTACAGACACGAACGACAAACGAAACAGTCCCGTGTGGTGCAACACAACAAACAATGTGAAACAACCTACCTATATATGGTTCTCAATCAGAGGAAAACGTAAACCACCTGCCTCTGATTGAGAGCCATACAAGGTCAATTTAACCTGACACTTAACATAGAACAAACAACACAGACTGCCCACCCAGCTCACGTCCTGACCCACTAAACACAACTATACAAAAGGAAAACAAGGTCAGGTACGTGACATTACCCCCCCCCCCCCCACCCCCAAGATGCGGACTCCGACCGCAAAACTCAACCTCAAGGGGAGGGTTTGGGTGGGCATCTGTCCACGGTGGCGGCTCCGGCTCCGGACGCTGTCCCCACACCACCATAGTCACTCCCCGCTTCCGTATCCCCCTCCCAATGACCACCCTCCAACTAAACCGACCTAAATTAAGTGGCATCACCGGGATAAGGCAGCACCGGGATAAGGGGCAGCACTGGACTGAGGGACGGCAGCTCCGGGCTGAGGGACGGCAGCTCCGGGCTGAGGGACGGCAGCTCCGGGCTGAGGGACGGCAGCTCCGGGCTGAGGGACGGCAGCTCCGGACTGAGGGACGGCAGCTCCGGACTGGCTGACGGCTCTGGCTGGTCATGGCTGGCTGACGGCTCTGGCTGGTCATGGCTGGCTGACGGCTCTGGCTGGTCATGGCTGGCTGACGGCTCTCGCTGGTCATGGCTGGCTGACGGCTCTGGCTGGTCATGGCTGGCTGACGGCTCTGGCTGGTCATGGCTGGCTGACGGCTCTGGCTGGTCATGGCTGGCTGACGGCTCTGGCTGGTCATGGCTGGCTGACGGTTCTGGCTGGTCATAGCTGGCTGACGGCTCTGGCTGGTCATGGCTGGCTGACGGCTCTGGCTGGTCATGGCTGGCGGACGGCTCTGGCTGATCCTGGCTGGCGGACGGCTCTGGCTGATCCTGGCTGGCGGACGGCTCTGGCTGATCCTGTCAGGCGGAAGGCTCTGGCTGCTCCTGTCTTGCGGAAGGCTCTGGCTGCTCCTGTCTGACGGAAGGCTCTAGCGGCTCCTGTCTGGCGGACGGCTCTAGCGGCTCCTGTCTGGCGGACGGCTCTGAAGGCTCATGGCAGACGGGCGGCTTTGCAGGCTCAGTACAGACGGGCGGCTTTGAAGGTTCAGTACAGACGGGCGGCTTTGAAGGTTCAGTACAGACGGGCGGCTTTGAAGGCTCAGGACAGACGGGCGGTTCATGCGGTGCTTGGCAGACGGACAGTTCAGACGGCGTTGGGCAGACGGGCAGTTCAGGCGCCGTTGGGCAGACGGCAGACTCTGGCCGGCTGAGACGCACTGTAGGCCTGGTATGTGGAGAAGGAACTGGAGGTACCGGGCTAAGGACACGCACCTTCAGGCTAGTGCGGGGAGCAGCAACAGGACACACTGGACTCTCAAGGCGTACTATAGGCCTGGTGCGTGGTACCGGCACTGGTGGTACTGGGCTGGGGCGGGGAGGGGGCGCCGGAAATACCGGACCGTGCAGGCGTACTGACTCCCTTGAGCACTGAGCCTGCCCAACCTTACCTGGTTGTATGCTCCCCGTCGCCCGACCAGTGCGGGGAGGTGGAATAACCCGCACCGGGCTATGTAGGCGAACCGGGGACACCATGCGTAAGGCTGGTGCCATGTAAGCCAGCCCGAGGAGACGTACTGGAGGCCAGATATGTAGAGCCGGCTTCATGACACTTGGCTCAATGCTCAATATGGCCCGGCCGATACGAGGAGCTGGTATGTACCGCACCGGGCTATGCACACCTACAGGAGACACCATGCGCTCTATCCACGGTAAGTACAGGGAGTAGGCGCATGTCTCCTACCTGACTTCGCCACACTCCCTTTTAGCCCCCCCCCCTCTTCGTCTGAAGAGGAGGAGTAGGGATTGGACCAAAGCGCAGCGTGGAATGTAGACATAATGATGTTTATTAAAGTAAAGACGAAACACGAAAACACTTCAACAAACTACAAAACAAATAAACGATGTAGACAGACCTGGACTTGAGAACTTACAATATACGAAGAACGCACGAACAGGAACAGACTACATACACGAACGACAAACGAAACAGTCCTGTGTGGCGCAACACACACAGACATGGAAGACAACCACCCACAACAAACAATGTGAAACAACCTACCTATATATGGTTCTCAATCAGAGGAAAACGTAAAACACCTGCCTCTGATTGAGAGCCATACAAGGTCAATTTAACCTGACACTTAACATAGAACAAACAACACAGACTGCCCACCCAGCTCACGTCCTGACCCACTAAACACAACTATACAAAAGGAAAACAAGGTCAGGAATGTGACAACTATAACTATATCTATACTATAACTATTTCTGTACTTTAACTATATCTATACCATAACTATAGCTATACTATATCTATTCTACATCTATTCTATATCTATATCTATACTATAACTATATCAATACTATATCTATATCTAATCTTTATCTATATCTACTATTTCTATATCTGTACCTTACCTATATCTGTTCTATTTTTATATTTACTCTATTTATATATCCATTCTATATATCCATTCTATATCTATACGATAACTAAATCTATAGAATCAGACGCCTCACAAGTCCTCAACTGGCAGTTTAATTAAATAGTACACGCAAAACTCCAGTCTCAACGTCAACAGTGAAGAGTTGACTCCGGGATGCTGGCCTTCTAGGCAGATTTCCTCTGTTTAGTGTCTGTGTTCTTCTGCCCATCTTAATCTTTTCCTTTTATTGGCCAGTCTGAGATCTGTCTTTTTCTTTGCAACGCTGCCTAGAAGGCCTGCATCTCGGAGTCGCCTCTTCACTGTTGATGTTGAGACTGGTGTTTTGTACTTGTCCTCTTGCTCAGTTGTGCACCGGGGCCTCCCACTCCTCTTTCTATTCTGGTTAGAGCCAGTTTGCAGTACACAACGTTGTATGCGTTGTATGAGATCTTCAGTTTCTTGTCAATTTCTCGCATGGAATAGCCTTAATTTCTCAGAACAAGAATAGACTGACGAGTTTCAGAACAGTCTTTATTTCTGGCCATTTGGAGCCTGTAATCCAACCCACAGATGCTGATGCTCCAGATACTCAACTAGTCTAAAGAAGACAGTTTTATTGCTTCTTTAATCAGGACAACAGTTTTCAGCTTTGCTAACATAATTGCAAAAGGGTTTTCTAATGATCAATTAGCCTTTTAAAATTATACACTTGGATTAGCTAACACAACGTGCCATTGGAACACAGGAGTGATGGTTGCTGATAATGGGCCTCTATACGCCATAAAAAATCTGCCGTTTCCAGCTACAATAGTCATTTACAACATTAACAATGTCTGCACTGTATTTCTGATCAATTTTATGTTATTTTAATGGACAAAAAATTAGCTTTTTCTTCAAAAACAAGGATATTTCTAAGTGACCCCAATCTTTTGAACGGTAGTATATATACACTGCTCAAAAAAATAAAGGGAACACTTAAATAACACAATGTAACTCCAAGTCAATCACACTTCTGTGAAATCAAACTGTCCACTTAGGAAGCAACACTGATTGACAATAAATTTCACATGCTGTTGTGCAAATGGAATAGAAAAAAGGTGGAAATTATAGGCAATTAGCAAGACACCCCCCAAAACAGGAGTGATTCTGCAGGTGGTGACCACAGACCACTTCTCAGTTCCTATGCTTCCTGGCTGATGTTTTGGTCACTTTTGAATGCTGGCGGTGCTCTCACTCTAGTGGTAGCATGAGACGGAGTCTACAACCCACACAAGTGGCTCAGGTAGTGCAGTTCATCCAGGATGGCACATCAATGCGAACTGTGGCAAAAAGGTTTGCTGTGTCTGTCAGCGTAGTGTCCAGAGCATGGAGGCCCTACCAGGAGACAGGCCAGTACATCAGGAGACGTGGAGGAGGCCGTAGGAGGGCAACAACCCAGCAGCAGGACCGCTACCTCCGCCTTTGTGCAAGGAGGTGCACTGCCAGCGCCCTGCAAAATGACCTCCAACAGGCCACAAATGTGATATCTATAGCTACACTGAGTGCACAAAACATTAGGAACACCTTCCAAATCAAATCAAATGTATTTATGTAGCCCTTCTTACATCAGCTGATATCTCAAAGTGCTGTACAGAAACCCAGCCTAAAACCCCAAACAGCAAGCAATGCAGGTGTAGAAGCACGGTGGCTAGGAAAAACTCCCTAGAAAGGCCAAAACCTAGGAAGAAACCTAGAGAGGAACCAGGCTATGAGGGGTGGCCAGTCCTCTTCTGGCTGTGCCGGGTGGAGATTATAACAGAACATGGCCAAGATGTTCAAATGTTCATAAATGACCAGCATGGTCAAATAATAATAATCACAGTAGTTGTCGAGGGTGCAACAAGTCAGCACCTCAGGAGTAAATTTCAGTTGGCTTTTCATAGCAGATCATTAAGAGTATCTCTACCGCTTCTGCTGTCTCTAGAGAGTTGAAAACAGCAGGTCTGGGACAGGTAGCTCGTCCGGTGAACAGGTCAGGGTTCCATAGCCGCAGGCAGAACAGTTGAAACTGGAGCAGCAGCACGGCCAGGTGGACTGGGGACAGCAAGGAGTCATCATGCCAGGTAGTCCTGAGGCATGGTCCTAGGGCTCAGGTCCTTCGAGAGAGAAAGAAAGAGAGAGAGAAAGAGAGAATTAGAGAGAGCATACTTAAATTCACACAGGACACCGGATTAGACAGGAGAAGTACTCCAAATATAACAGACTGACCCTAGCCACCCGACACATAAACTACTGCAGCATAAATACTGGAGGCTGAGACAGGAGGGGTCAGGAGACACTGTGGCCCCATCCGATGATACCCCCGGACAGGGCCAAACAGGCAGGATATAAACCCACCCACTTTGCCAAAGCACAGCCCCCACACCACTTGAGGGATATCTTCAACCACCAACTTACCATCCTGAGACAAGGCCGAGTATAGCCCACAAAGATCTCCGCCACGGCACAACCCAAGGGGGGCGCCAACCCAGACAGGAAGATCACGTCAGTGACTCAACCCACTCAAGTGACACACCCCTCCTAGGGACGGCATGGAAGAGCACCAGTTAGCCAGTGACTCAGCCCCTGTAATAGGGTTAGAGGCAGAGAATCCCAGTGGAGAGAGGGGAACCGGCCAGGCAGAGACAGCAAGGGCGGTTCTTTGCTCCAGAGCCTTTCCGTTCACCTTCACACTCCTGGGCCAGACTACACTCAATCATATGACCTACTGAAGAGTCTTCAGTAAAGACTTAAAGGTTGAGACCGAGTCTGCGTCTCTCACATGGGTAGGCAGACCATTCCATAAAAATGGAGCTCTATAGGAGAAAGCCCTGCCTACAGCTGTTTGCTTAGAAATTCTAGGGAGAATTAGGAGGCCTGTGTCTTGTGACCGTAGCGTACGTGTAGGTATGTACGGCAGGACCAAATCGGAAAGATAGGTAGGAGCAAGCCCATGTAATGCTTTGTAGGTTAGCAGTAAAACCTTGAAACCAGCCCTAGCCTTAACAGGAAGCCAGTGTAGGGAAGCTAGCACTGGAGTAATATGATCAAATTTTTTGGTTCTAGTCAAGATTCAAGCAGCCGTATTTAGCACTAACTGAAGTTTATTTAGTGCTTTATCCGGGTAGCCGGAAAGTAGAGCATTGCAGTAGTCTAACCTAGAAGTAACACAAGTATGGATTAATTTTTCTGCATCATTATTGGACAGAAAGTTTCTGATTTTTTGCAATGTTACGTAGATGGAAAAAATTGTGTGTGTCCCCTTTTGCCCTCAGAACAGCCTCAATTCATCGTGGCATGGACTCTGTTAGGTGTCAAAGCGTTCCATGGGGATGCTGGCCCATGTTGACTCCAATGCTTTCCACAGTTGTGTCAAGTTGGCTGGATGTCATTGGGTGGTGCACTATTCTTGATACACACGGGAAACTGTTGAGCATGAGAAACCCAGAAGCGTTGCAGTTCTTGACACATTTAAACCAGTGCACCTGGCACCTACTACCATACCCCCTTCAAAGGCACTCAAAGGCACTAAGTCTTGCCCATTCACCCTCTGAATGGTACACATACACAATCCATATCTCAATTGTCTCAAGGCTTAAAACTTCTCACTCTCTCTCTCGCTCTCGCTCTGTCTCGCTCTCGCTCTGTCTCGCTCTCTCTCTCTCTGTCTCTCTCTCTCTCTCTCTCTCTCTCTCTCTCTCTCTCTCTCTCTCTCTCTCTCTCTCTCTCTCACACACACACACTCTATCCCTGTCTCTCTCTCTCTCTCTCTCTCTCTCTCTCTCTCTCTCTCTCTCACACACACACACACACACTCTATCCCTGTCTCTCTCTCCCTTCCCCACACATCCTCGGCCCCTCTCTAAAATAGCAGCTAATCAGCCTAACCTTCTCTCAGCCTGGCGAGGGGCGCGCCACAGTGGGGAGAACATGAAAAAACACACCACCCTCACATCCGTGTCGTTCTCGCTCTCTTCCCCTCTCTCCCCAAGCGCCAGGTTTCCTGCGTCCAGCCATGTCTGTGAAGATAGCTAGCGCTCCTCTTTTTGATGTCTGACATCTCAGAGGAGGGTAGGAGGGGGATAGGGAGGGAGGGAAGGGTGAGGCGTGGGGGATTCGGAGCTGCACCTTTCATCCCATGGAGCCCCTATCCTGAAGGGAAGTGTGTGTGTGTGTGCGTGTGTGCGTGTGTGTGTGTGTGCGTGTGTGTGCGCGTGTGTGCCTGCACATGCATGTGTGAAAGGTAGGGGGTGCCAATTAAGGAACCAGCACCAACATTCGTTCCAGAGCCTTCTGACACAGTAGGTTATACTGTAGCCATGTTCCCCCCCAGAACCACTACACACTAATACAAAGAAGAGAGGGAACCATGGAGATGTCCTTGGCCCCATAGGTTCTAAGGGACTACTTTTCTCTGGGTCGTGGTGAGGCTTTGATCTCAGAGGATCATGAGCTAACACAAGGCCCCAGGCTGCTTCTTTCACTTGTTCTCTCTCTCTCTCTCTCTCTCTCTCTCTCTCTCTCTCTCTCTCTCTCTCTCTCTCTCTCTCTCTCTCTCTCTCTCTCTCTCTCGCTCTCTCTCGCTCTCTTTCGCTCTCTCTCGCTCTCTGTCTCTCTTTCGCTCTCTGTCTCTCTTTCGCTCTCTGTCTCTTGCTCTGTCTCCCTCTCGCTCTCTGTTTCACTCTCTCGTTCCAGGTTTCGCTTTAATTGTCTCCATTCTGCTTTTTTCCACCTGCCGTGGAGGCTGTTTCACAGCCATGCTATACAGTCAGTGTGCCAGGAAGGAGGGATGATCTGAATCAGTGGGATCATAGAATGACAAGAGGGAAAATAATGACACTCATTTACAAAATGGAAACTTCTATTGTATCCACTTGTCCAAAATGTGTATCAATGACGAAGAGAAAGTGGAATTGTTTTACATTTGATTACATAACCATTTTTAAAGCAAATGAAAAGGCCTCAAAATGCTTTTTTAATATTCGGAGTTGCATTTCTCTCTCTCTCTCTCTCTCTCTCTCTCTCTCTCTCTCTCTCTCTCTCTCTCTCTCTCTCTCTCTCTCTCTCTCTCTCTCTCTCTCTCTCTCTCTCTCTCTCTCTCTCTCTCTCTCTCTCTCTCTCTCTCTCTCTCTCTCTCTCTCTCTCTCTCTCTCTCGTTGTCCTGGTGTTAGTTGTTGTTTGTGTTCTATTGGACTGGAAGATGGAGGACGGTGTGTTGGGTTTCTCTAGCAGAGTAATAGAGAGAGCCACCGGCCAGTGTGTGTGACCAATGGGACAGCCAAGTGTGTGTGTGTGCGTGCGTGCGTGCGTGTGTGGGTGTGTGTGTGTGTGTGACCAATGGGACAGTCAGGATATCCAGGACACTAGACCCTTCACACCATGTCCTATAAATCCTCTGGTGTTGTCCTTGACTCAGTACATACCCAGTCAGCCTGGCTCCAGATCATCTGTCTCCCTCTTTGACACTGCTTCTCAATCCTGGTCCCAGGGACCCAAAGGGGTGCACATTTTTGCCCTAGCACTACACAGCTGATTCAAATGATCAATTCATCAAAAGGCTTTGATGATTTGAATCAGGTGTGTAGTGCTAGTGCAAAAACTAAAATGTGCCCCCATTTGGGTCCCCAGGACCAGGATTGAGAACCACTGCTCTATGGTATTCATTACAGAGTCCTCCAGACCAATAGGTTTATGCTGCCTACCTCTCTCAATCTCTTTACCTCCTTCTGTCTCTCCACCTCTCCATCCTTCTCTCTTTTCTCCTCATTCACTCCCTTACTCCCTCCCAGTTTGATTTCTCCTTTTTCTCCTTTTTCTCACTCTGTTCTTTCTCTGGCACATCCCTCCCTCTCACATCCCAAAGATCAACAGGTAGACTCAGAGGGAATCATGACCCACATCCCAAAGATCAACAGGTAGACTCAGAGGGAATCATGACCCACATCCCAAAGATCAACAGGTAGGCTCAGAGGGAATCATGACCTATATCCCAAAGATCAACAGGTAGACTCAGAGGAAATCATGATAATTTATGTATAGTATAGTTTATATATAGTATTGTTTACAGTATAGTTTATATACAGTATTGTTTTCAGTACAGTTTATGTATAGTTTATATATAGTATAGTGTATAGCATAGTTTATATGTAGTATAGTTTATATATAGTGTTGTTTACAGTATAGTTTATATCTAGTATAGTTCATATATAGTATAGTGTATAGCATAGTTTGTATGTAGTATAGTTTATATATAGTATTGTTTACAGTATAGTTTATATATAGTATAGTTTATAGTATAGGTTATATATATAGTGTAGTTTATGTATAGTTTATAGTATTGTTTATTTATATAGTATAGTTTATGTATAGTATTATTTACAGTATAGTTTATATATAGTATAGTTTATATATATAGTGTTGTTTACAGTATAGTTTATATATATAGTACTGGAGTTTATTAGAGTCTGGTGTGTTTCATGCTACAGTTTGGAGTTGGTGCCAGAACTTTGCTACAGTTTGGAGTTGGTGCCAGAACTTTGCTACAGCTTGGAGTTGATGGCAGAACTTTGCTATAGTTTGGAGTTGGTTCCAGAACTTTGCTATAGTTTGGAGTTGGTGGCAGAACTTAGAGAAAAAACTTGATGTGTTGAAAGATTATCCGACACACACACACAGAGAGAGTAAAATAAAATTAGATGGCAGGAAGGAGAGAATAATAGAGAGAGGAGGGAGGGAGGGAGGGAGGGAGAAACAAAATAACTCTTTCAAAACTGAGGAAGGTGTTTGATACTCCAATTCTCTTTCTCCATACTTAATTATAAGACACATACCCCCCCCCCCCCCCCCCCCCCAATAGGCTCACTGTACTCTGTATTCTATAACCTATGGGAGCTCATTAGAGCCCAGACGAGTGGCATCGGTGCAGGTTGGTCCCTCGGGATCATCACAATGTATGCCACCAGGGTCCAATATATTGGATTGATGTAGTGGCAAAACGGGCATAGAGTTGCTCCTATGAGCTGGGTATCACTCCTTTCCCCCCTGAGCCTCTACGGCTGTCTTTACACAGGCAGACCAATTACGGATATTTTTACACTAATTGGTCTTTTGACCAATCATATCAGATCTTTTGTCAATAATTGGGTAAACACACCTTATGAGTCATAAAGACAGGGTTTTAATGCGGGCTGGGCACAGTGGGGAGGGCTGGGCACAGTGGGGAGGGCAGGGGACAGTGGGGAGGGCTGGGGACAGTGGGGAGGGATGGGGACAGTGGGGAGGGCTGGGGACAGTGGGGAGGGCTGGGGACAGTGGGGAGGGCTGGGGACAGTGGGGAGGGCTGGGGACAGTGGGGAGGGCTGGGCACAGTGGGGAGGGCTGGGGACAGTGGGGAGGGCTGGGGACAGTGGGGAGGGCTGGGCACAGTGGGGAGGGCTGGGGACAGTGGGGAGGGCTGGGGACAGTGGGGAGGGCTGGGGACAGTGGGGAGGAATGGGACAGTGGGGGGGGGGGGGCAGTGGAGATGGCTGGGGACAGTGGGGAGGGCTGGGGACAGTGGGGAGGGACGGGGACAGAAGTGACGGATGGAGAAAGTGGGAAGGATGTGTACAGTAGGGATGGGGACAGTGGGGATGGATGGGGAAAGTGGGGAGGGATGGGGACAGTGGGGATGGATGGGACAGTGGGGAGGGCTGAGGTCCCAAGTGATTGTTTGGGGAGAGTAGGGATGGATGGGGACAGTAGGGATGGATGGGGACAGTAGGGATGGATGGGGACAGTGGGGAGGGATGGGGACAGTGGGGATGGATGGGGACAGTGGAGAGGGATGGGGACAGTGGGGAGGGATGGGGACAGTGGGGATGGATGAGGACAGTGGGGAGGGATGGGGACAGTGGGGAGGGATGGGGACAGTGGGGATGGATGGGGACAGTAGGGAGGGATGGGGACAGTAGGGATGGATGGGGACAGTAGGGATGGATGGGGACAGTGGGGATGGATGGGGACAGTAGGGATGGATGGGGACAGTGGGGATGGATGGGGACAGTGGGGATGGATGGGGACAGTAGGGAGGGATGGGGACAGTAGGGATGGATGGGGACAGTAGGAATGGATGGGGACAGTGGGGATGGATGGGGACAGTAGGGATGGATGGGGACAGTGGGGATGGATGGGGACAGTAGGGATGGATGGGGACAGTGGGGATGGATGGGGACAGTGGGGAGGGCTGGGGACAGTGGAGAGGGATGAGGACAGTGGAAGGGCTGAGGTCCCAAGTAATTTTTTCCCCATAAGTGTTAAACATGTCAACATGGGCATTTTGTTATTCATCAGGACTTATCCCGTCCCATTGAGATAGTTTACATGATGTTATTCATCATGACTTATCCAGTCCCATTGAGATAGTTTACATGATGTTATCCATCATGACTTATCCCGCCCCATTGAGATAGTTTACATATTATGTTATTCATCATGACTTATCCAGTCCCATTGAGATAGTTTACATGATGTTATTCATCATGACTTATCCAGTCCCATTGAGATAGTTTACATATTATGTTATTCATCATGACTTATCTAGTCCCATTGAGATAGTTTACATGATGTTATTCATCATGACTTATCCAGTCCCATTGATAGTTTACATGATGTTATTCATCATGACTTATCCAGTCCCATTGAGATAGTTTACATATTATGTTATTCACCATGACTTATCCAGTCCCATTGAGATAGTTTACATATTATGTTATTCATCATGACTTATCCCGTCCCATTGAGATAGTTTACATGATGTTATCCATCATGACTTATCCCGTCCCATTGAGATAGTTTACATGATGTTATTCATCATGACTTATCCAGTCCCATTGATAGTTTACATGATGTTATTCATCATGACTTATCCAGTCCCATTGAGATAGTTTACATATTATGTTATTCACCATGACTTATCCAGTCCCATTGAGATAGTTTACATATTATGTTATTCATCATGACTTATCCCGTCCCATTGAGATAGTTTACATGATGTTATCCATCATGACTTATCCCGTCCCATTGAGATAGTTTACATGATGTTATTCATCATGACTTATCCAGTCCCATTGAGATAGTTTACATATGATGTTATTCATCATGACTTATCCAGTCCCATTGAGATAGTTTACATATTATGTTATTCATCATGACTTATCTAGTCCCATTGAGATAGTTTACATGATGTTATTCATCATGACTTATCTATTCCCATTGAGATAGTTTACATGATGTTATTCATCATGACTTATCCAGTCCCATTGAGATAGTTTACATGATGTTATTCATCATGACTTATCCAGTCCCATTGAGATAGTTTACATATTACGTTATTCATCATGACTTATCCAGTCCCATTGAGATAGTTTACATGATGTTATCCATCATGACTTATCCAGTCCCATTGAGATAGTTTACATATTATGTTATTCATCATGACTTATCCAGTCCCATTGAGATAGTTTACATGATGTTATTCATCATGACTTATCCAGTCCCATTGAGATAGTTTACATGATGTTATTCATCATGACTTATCCAGTCCCATTGAGATAGTTTACATATTATGTTTTTCATCATGACTTATCCAGTTCCATTGAGATAGTTTACATTATGTTATTCATCATGACTTATCCAGTCCCATTGAGATAGTTTACATACTGTTGAATTCACAGGTGGCTGGTGGCACCTTCGTTCAATTAACATGACTAAATAGGAGACTGCCTCATATGCATGACGTGAATAGGTTGGAACATTAAAATCCTAATACCTTTTGAACAACGTGTTCTTATCAGGACCATGTCCAAGTGAACGTGTTCTTATCAGGCCCATGTCTAAGTGAACGTGTTCTTATCAGGCCCATGTCTAAGTGAACGTGTTCTTATCAGGACCATGTCTAAGTGAACGTGTTCTTATCAGGCCCATGTCTAAGTGAACGTGTTCTTATCAGACCCATGTCTAAGTGAACGTGTTCTTATCAGGCCCATGTCTAAGTGAACGTGTTCTTATCAGGACCATGTCTAAGTGAACGTGTTCTTATCAGGCCCATGTCTAAGTGAACGTGTTCTTATCAGGCCCATGTCTAAGTGAACGTGTTCTTATCAGGCCCATGTCTAAGTGAACGTGTTCTTATCAGGCCCATGTCTAAGTGAACGTGTTCTTATCAGGCCCATGTCTAAGTGAACGTGTTCTTATCAGGCCCATGTCTAAGTGAATGTGTTCTTATCAGGCCCATGTCTAAGTGAACGTGTTCTTATCAGGCCCATGTCTAAGTGAACGTGTTCTTATCAGGACCATGTCTAAGTGAATGTGTTCTTATCAGGCCCATGTCTAAGTGAACGTGTTCTTATCAGGCCCATGTCTAAGTGAACGTGTTCTTATCAGGACCATGTCTAAGTGAACGTGTTCTTATCAGGACCATGTCTAAGTGAACGTGTTCTTATCAGGCCCATGTCTAAGTGAACGTGTTCTTATCAGGCCCATGTCTAAGTGAACGTGTTCTTATCAGGCCCATGTCTAAGTGAACGTGTTCTTATCATGCCCATGTCTAAGTGAACGTGTTCTTATCAGGCCCATGTCTAAGTGAACGTGTTCTTATCAGGACCATGTCCAAGTGAACGTGTTCTTATCAGGCCCATGTCTAAGTGAACGTGTTCTTATCAGGCCCATGTCTAAGTGAACGTGTTCTTATCAGGCCCATGTCTAAGTGAACGTGTTCTTATCAGGACCATGTCCAAGTGAACGTGTTCTTATCAGGCCCATGTCTAAGTGAATGTGTTCTTATCAGGCCCATGTCTAAGTGAACGTGTTCTTATCAGGCCCATGTCTAAGTGAACGTGTTCTTATCAGGACCATGTCTAAGTGAACGTGTTCTTATCAGGACCATGTCTAAGTGAACGTGTTCTTATCAGGCCCATGTCTAAGTGAACGTGTTCTTATCAGGACCATGTCTAAGTGAACGTGTTTTTATCAGGCCCATGTCTAAGTGAACGTGTTCTTATCAGGCCCATGTCTAAGTGAACGTGTTCTTATCAGGCCCATGTCTAAGTGAACGTGTTCTTATCAGGCCCATGTCCAAGTGAACGTGTTCTTATCAGGCCCATGTCTAAGTGAACGTGTTCTTATCAGGCCCATGTCTAAGTGAACGTGTTTGCTTACTGGATTGTTGGATGACTGCAAATATTTGCAGTCAACACAAACAGATATACTGAGTGTACAAAACATTAGGAACACCTTCCTAGTATTGAGCTACACTGCCTTTTGCCCTCAGAACAGCCTCAATTTGTCAGGGCATGGACCGGAAGGTTCTACAGGGGTGCTGGCCCATGTTGACTCCAATGCTTCCCACAGTTGTGTCAAGTTAGCTGGATGTCCTTTGGGTGGTGGACCGTTCTTGATACACACGGGAAACTGTTGAGCTTGAAAAACCCAGCAGCGTTGCAGTTCTTGACACACTCAAACCAGTGCGCCAGGCACCATCTACCAAACCCTATTCAAAGGCACTTAAACCTTTTGTCTTGCCCCTTCACCCCTCTGAATGGCACACATACACAATCCATGTCTCATTTGTCTCAAAGCTTAAAAATCCTTCTTTAACCTGCCTCCTCCCCTTCATCTACACGGATTGAAGTGGATTTAACATCAATAAGGGATCAAAGCTTTCACTTGGATTCACCTGGGCAGTCTATGTGTTCCTAATGTTTTGTCCATCAGTGTATAGTCAGCTATGTTACACAGTTAGCTACAGCTGTGTTCCACTGAATTATTCTACTCTATTTGCTCATCTCACATAATTGCTGACACGTGCAAATATACCTGACGTGTGTTTTCTAACCCATTATAATTAATTAGCCTTCCTGGTGAAAACATATCCATGTATCCCAACTGTAATATTCTATTCCTCCATCTTGCAGTTTCTGTTGCATCTTATTAATGTATCTCATTAAGACAGAGTTGGTATGGCTGTCTATTCCTTTTCTCAGTTTAGCATATTTTAGCATATTCACACCCACTCTCTCCACCCACCACACATCTATATGTCTCTAATGTAAAGCAGCTGACATACTCAATAGATGCACATGGATAAAGGTAGCGATATATAGTACATGCTAATATAAACAAAGGACCTCTGTAGGAGTGACAGGGAGGTGAGGAGATAAGGTGAGAGGGAAAGAGAGACAGAAGAGAAGTTAGAGAGAGACATGGAGAGGGGGATGTAGAGATAACAGAGAGAAGGGTAGTTTGAGAGGGGGATGTAGAGATATCAGAGAGAAGGGTAGTTAGAGAGAGAGAGACATGGAGAGAGGGATGGAGAGATAACAGAGAGAAGGGTAGTTAGAGAGAGAGACATGGAGAGAGGGATGTAGAGATAACAGAGAGAAGGGTAGTTAGAGAGAGAGACATGGAGAGAGGGATGTAGAGATAACAGAGAGAAGGGTAGTTAGAGAAAGACATGGAGAGAGGGATGTAGAGATAACAGAGAGAAGGGTAGTTAGAGAGGGGGATGGAGAGATAACAGAGAGAAGGGTAGTTAGAGAGAGAGACATGGAGAGAGGGATGGAGAGATAACAGAGAGAAGGGTAGTTAGAGAAAGACATGGAGAGAGGGATGTAGAGATAACAGAGAGAAGGGTAGTTAGAGAGGGGGATGTAGAGATAACAGAGAGAAGGGTAGTTAGAGAGAGAGACATGGAGAGAGGGATGGAGAGATAACAGAGAGAAGGGTAGTTAGAGAGAGAGACATGGAGAGAGGGATGTAGAGATAACAGAGAGAAGGGTAGTTAGAGAGAGAGACATGGAGAGAGGGATGTAGAGATAACAGAGAGAAGGGTAGTTAGAGAAAGACATGGAGAGAGGGATGTAGAGATAACAGAGAGAAGGGTAGTTAGAGAGGGGAATGGAGAGATAACAGGGATAAGGGTAGTTAGAGAGAGAGACATGGAGAGAGGGATGTAGAGATAACAGAGAGAAGGGTAGTTAGAGAAAGACATGGAGAGAGGGATGTAGAGATAACAGAGAGAAGGGTAGTTAGAGAGGGGGATGGAGAGATAACAGGGATAAGGGTAGTTAGAGAGAGAGACATGGAGAGAGGGATGTAGAGATAACAGAGAGAAGGGTAGTTAGAGAAAGACATGGAGAGAGGGATGTAGAGATAACAGAGAGAAGGGTAGTTAGAGAGAGACATGGAGAGGGGGGTGTAAAGATAACAGAGAGAAGGGTAGTTAGAGAGGGGGATGGAGAGATAACAGGGATAAGGGTAGTTAGAGAGAGAGACATGGAGAGAGGGATGTAGAGATAACAGAGAGAAGGGTAGTTAGAGAGAGGGATGGAGAGATAACAGGGATAAGGGTAGTTAGAGAGAGAGACATGGAGAGAGGGATGGAGAGATAACAGAGAGAAGGGTAGTTAGAGAGAGAGACATGGAGAGGGGGATGTAGAGATAACAGGGATAAGGGTAGTTAGAGAGAGACATGGAGAGGGGGATGTAGAGATAACAGAGAGAAGGGTAGTTAGAGAGAGAGACATGGAGAGAGGGATGTAGAGATAACAGAGAGAAGGGTAGTTAGAGAGAGAGAGACATGGAGAGAGGGATGTAGAGATAACAGAGAGAAGGGTAGTTAGAGAGGGGGATGTAGAGATAAAAGGGATAAGGGTAGTTAGAGAGAGAGAGACATGGAGAGAGGGATGTAGAGATAACAGAGAGAAGGGTAGTTAGAGAGGGGGATGTAGAGATAACAAAAAGAGAAGGGTAGTTAGAGAGAGAGAGACATGTAGAGGGGGATGGAGACATGTCTGGGAGAAGGGTAGTTGGAGAGAGGGATGTAGAGATAACAGAGAGAAGGGTAGTTAGAGAGGGGGATGTAGAGATATCAGAGAGAAGGGTAGTTAGAGAGAGAGACATGGAGAGAGGGATGTAGAGATAACAGAGAGAAGGGTAGTTAGAGAGGGGGATGGAGAGATAACAGGGATAAGGGTAGTTAGAGAGAGAGACATGGAGAGAGGGATGTAGAGATAACAGAGAGAAGGGTAGTTAGAGAAAGACATGGAGAGAGGGATGTAGAGATAACAGAGAGAAGGGTAGTTAGAGAGAGACATGGAGAGGGGGGTGTAGAGATAACAGAGAGAAGGGTAGTTAGAGAGGGGGATGGAGAGATAACAGGGATAAGGGTAGTTAGAGAGAGAGACATGGAGAGAGGGATGTAGAGATAACAGAGAGAAGGGTAGTTAGAGAGAGGGATGGAGAGATAACAGGGATAAGGGTAGTTAGAGAGAGAGAAATGGAGAGGGGGATGTAGAGATAACAGAGAGAAGGGTAGTTAGAGAGGGGGATGTAGAGATAACAGGGATAAGGGTAGTTAGAGAGAGAGACATGGAGAGAGGGATGTAGAGATAACAGAGAGAAGGGTAGTTAGAGAGAGAGAGACATGGAGAGAGGGATGTACAGATAACAGAGAGAAGGGTAGTTAGAGAGGGGGATGTAGAGATAACAGGGATAAGGGTAGTTAGAGAGAGAGACATGGAGAGAGGGATGTAGAGATAACAGAGAGAAGTGTAGTTAGAGAGAGAGACATGGAGAGATAACAGGGATAAGGGTAGTTAGAGAGAGAGACATGGAGAGAGGGATGTAGAGTTAACAGAGAGAAGGGTAGTTTGAGAGGGTGATGGAGAGATAACAGGGATAAGGGTAGTTAGAGAGAGACATGTAGAGGGGGATGGATACATGTCTGGGAGAAGGGTAGTTAGAGAGAGAGACATGTAGAGGGGGATGTAGAGATAACAGAGAGAAGGGTAGTTAGAGAAAGACATGGAGAGAGGGATGTAGAGATAACAGAGAGAAGGGTAGTTAGAGAGGGGGATGGAGAGATAACAGGGATAAGGGTAGTTAGAGAGAGAGACATGGAGAGAGGGATGTAGAGATAACAGAGAGAAGGGTAGTTAGAGAGGGGGATGGAGAGATAACAGGGATAAGGGTAGTTAGAGAGAGAGACATGGAGAGAGGGATGTAGAGATAACAGAGAGAAGGGTAGTTAGAGAAAGACATGGCGAGAGGGATGTAGAGATAACAGAGAGAAGGGTAGTTAGAAAGGGGGATGGAGAGATAACAGGGATAAGGGTAGTTAGAGAGAGAGACATGGAGAGAGGGATGTAGAGATAACAGAGAGAAGGGTAGTTAGAGAAAGACATGGAGAGAGGGATGTAGAGATAACAGAGAGAAGGGTAGTTAGAGAGAGACATGGAGAGGGGGGTGTAAAGATAACAGAGAGAAGGGTAGTTAGAGAGGGGGATGGAGAGATAACAGGGATAAGGGTAGTTAGAGAGAGAGACATGGAGAGAGGGATGTAGAGATAACAGAGAGAAGGGTAGTTAGAGAGAGGGATGGAGAGATAACAGGGATAAGGGTAGTTAGAGAGAGAGACATGGAGAGAGGGATGGAGAAATAACAGAGAGAAGGGTAGTTAGAGAGAGAGACATGGAGAGGGGGATGTAGAGATAACAGGGATAAGGGTAGTTAGAGAGAGACATGGAGAGGGGGATGTAGAGATAACAGAGAGAAGGGTAGTTAGAGAGAGAGACATGGAGAGAGGGATGTAGAGATAACAGAGAGAAGGGTAGTTAGAGAGAGAGAGACATGGAGAGAGGGATGTAGAGATAACAGAGAGAAGGGTAGTTAGAGAGGGGGATGTAGAGATAAAAGGGATAAGGGTAGTTAGAGAGAGAGAGACATGGAGAGAGGGATGTAGAGATAACAGAGAGAAGGGTAGTTAGAGAGGGGGATGTAGAGATAACAGAGAGAAGGGTAGTTAGAGAGAGAGAGACATGTAGAGGGGGATGGAGACATGTCTGGGAGAAGGGTAGTTGGAGAGAGGGATGTAGAGATAACAGAGAGAAGGGTAGTTAGAGAGGGGGATGTAGAGATATCAGAGAGAAGGGTAGTTAGAGAGAGAGACATGGAGAGAGGGATGTAGAGATAACAGAGAGAAGGGTAGTTAGAGAGGGGGATGGAGAGATAACAGGGATAAGGGTAGTTAGAGAGAGAGACATGGAGAGAGGGATGTAGAGATAACAGAGAGAAGGGTAGTTAGAGAAAGACATGGAGAGAGGGATGTAGAGATAACAGAGAGAAGGGTAGTTAGAGAGAGACATGGAGAGGGGGGTGTAGAGATAACAGAGAGAAGGGTAGTTAGAGAGGGGGATGGAGAGATAACAGGGATAAGGGTAGTTAGAGAGAGAGACATGGAGAGAGGGATGTAGAGATAACAGAGAGAAGGGTAGTTAGAGAGGGGGATGTAGAGATAACAGGGATAAGGGTAGTTAGAGAGAGAGACATGGAGAGAGGGATGTAGAGATAACAGAGAGAAGGGTAGTTAGAGAGAGAGAGACATGGAGAGAGGGATGTACAGATAACAGAGAGAAGGGTAGTTAGAGAGGGGGATGTAGAGATAACAGGGATAAGGGTAGTTAGAGAGAGAGACATGGAGAGAGGGATGTAGAGATAACAGAGAGAAGTGTAGTTAGAGAGAGAGACATGGAGAGATAACAGGGATAAGGGTAGTTAGAGAGAGAGACATGGAGAGAGGGATGTAGAGATAACAGAGAGAAGGGTAGTTTGAGAGGGTGATGGAGAGATAACAGGGATAAGGGTAGTTAGAGAGAGACATGTAGAAGGGGATGGATACATGTCTGGGAGAAGGGTAGTTAGAGAGAGAGACATGTAGAGGGGGATGTAGAGATAACAGAGAGAAGGGTAGTTAGAGAGAGACATGGAGAGAGCGATGTAGAGATAACAGAGAGAAGGGTAGTTAGAGAGAGGAATGGAGAGATAACAGAGAGAAGGGTAGTTAGAGAGGGTCATGTAGAGATAACAGAGAGAAGGGTAGTTAGAGAGAGGGATGGAGAGATAACAGAGAGAAGGGTAGTTAGAGAGGGTCATGTGGAGATAACAGAGAGAAGAGTAGTTAGAGAGAGAGACATGTAGAGGGGGATGGAGACATGTCAGGGAGAAGGGTAGTTGGAGAGAGGGATGTAGAGATAACAGAGAGAAGGGTAGTTAGAGAGGGGGATGCAGAGATAACAGGGATAAGGGTAGTTAGAGAGAGAGACATGGAGAGGGGGATGTAGAGATATCTAGGAGAATGGTAGAACAACACACAGCACTGCGATGAAACCTGAAACATTCCACTTCAATAATAGCAACTTCACTGTAACATATAGACTATATCTCAACTGTATAGACTATATCTCTACTGTATAGACTACAGCTCTACTGTATAGACTACATCTCTACTGTTCAGACTATATCTCTACTGTATAGACTACATCTCTACTGTTTAGACTACATCTCTACTGTATAGACTACATCTCTACTGTCTAGACTACATCTCTACTGTCTAGACTACATCTCTACTGTTTAGACTACATCTCTACTGTATAGACTACATCTCTACTGTTTAGACTACATCTCTACTGTCTAGACTACATCCCTACTGTATAGCCTACATCTCTACTGTATAGACTACATCTCTACTGTTTAGACTACATCTCTACTGTATAGACTACATCTCTACTGTTCAGACTACATCTCTACTGTATAGACTACATCTCTACTGTCTAGACTACATCTCTACTGTTTAGACTACATCTCTACTGTTTAGACTACATCTCTACTGTATAGACTACATCTCTACTGTTCAGACTACATCTCTACTGTATAGACTACATCTCTACTGTTCAGACTACATCTCTACTGTATAGACTACATCTCTTCTGTATAGACTACATCTCTACTGTTCAGACTACATCTCTACTGTATAGACTACATCTCTACTGTATAGACTACATCTCTACTGTATAGACTACATCTCTACTGTTTAGACTACATCTCTACTGTTCAGACTACATCTCTACTGTATAGACTACATCTCTACTGTATAGACTACATCTCTACTGTATAGACTACATCTCTACTGTCTAGACTACATCTCTACTGTCTAGACTACATCTCTACTGTTTAGACTACATCTCTACTGTATAGACTACATCTCTACTGTATAAACTACATCTCTACTGTTCAGACTACATCTCTACTGTATAGACTACATCTCTACTGTATAGACTACATCTCTACTGTATAGACTACATCTCTACTGTCTAGACTACATCTCTACTGTATAGACTACATCTCTACTGTTTAGACTACATCTCTACTGTCTAGACTACATCTCTACTGTATAGAATACATCTCTACTGTATAGACTACATCTCTACTGTTTAGACTACATCTCTACTGTATAGACTACATCTCTACTGCATAGACTACATCTCTACTGTATAGACTACATCTCTACTGTTTAGACTACATCTCTACTGTAGAGACTACATCCCTACTGTCTAGACTACATCTCTACTGTCTAGACTACATCTCTACTGTTTAGACTACATCTCTACTGTCTAGACTACATCTCTACTGTATAGACTACATCTCTACTGTCTAGACTACATCTCTACTGTCTAGACTACATCTCTACTGTTTAGACTACATCTCTACTGTTTAGACTACATCTCTACTGTATAGACTACATCTCTACTGTATAGACTACATCTCTACTGTATAGACTACATCTCTACTGTCTAGACTACATCTCTACTGTATAGACTACATCTCTACTGTCTAGACTACATCTCTACTGTCTAGACTACATCTCTACTGTTTAGACTACATCTCTACTGTTCAGACTACATCTCTACTGTATAGACTACATCTCTACTGTATAGACTACATCTCCCATCGTAACTATGCCTTCATACATACCCATGATGAACACATTACACACATCCATCCATCACCTCAGGTGTTCCTCATCCATCAGAGTCCTACGTGGCTCAGGGCCACTGCAGGTCATCCCATGAAGTACATGTATTGTCTCAAGGTGGAGATGAAAATCAATGAAAGCAATATTGCTATTGGATTTAGTTTATGCCATCGACCCTTGGCTCTGAGCTGGTGTGTAGATCATCGGTGGAGCGGAGACTGGAGGGAGTGGCTGACCTCTCGCTAAACAACCTCCATGTATGTCTTGTGAGATCTGATCTGTGCAGGGTGAGCGCAAAAATGGTTCCGACAGCACCGAATTTTAGGAGTGTCCTTAAAAATACTGGGCAGTGTACATTTGTAATATATTTACAAATATACACTGTTTTTATATTTACAAATATACTCTGTTTTTGTTGCTCTGAGAAAAAAGGCTTCTTGAGTTGTGTTCCTCTAGGCATGTTTAAAGACACAGCAAAACAAGGCACTTCATGTTATTTATACAACACAATTAGAATGTTCAGATGTGTTTATTTATACAACAATTAGAATGTTCAGATGTGTTTATTTATACAACAATTAGAATGTTCAGATGTGTTTATTTATACAACAATTAGAATGTTCAGATGTGTTTATTTATACAACACAATTAGAATGTTCAGATGTGTTTATTTATACAACACAATTAGAATGTTCAGATGTGTTTATTTATACAACACAATTAGAATGTTCAGATGTGTTTATTTATACAACAATTAGAATGTTCAGATGTGTTTATTTATACAACAATTAGAATGTTCAGATGTGTTTATTTATACAACACAATTAGAATGTTCAGATGTGTTTATTTATACAACACAATTAGAATGTTCAGATGTGTTTATTTATACAACACAATTAGAATGTTCAGATGTGTTTATTTATACAACACAATTAGAATGTTCAGATGTGTTTATTTATACAACACAATTAGAATGTTCAGATGTGTTTATTCATACATGTAATAGCTGTCGCTTTCCTCATCCTCGGAAGAGGTGAGGAGAGAAGGATCTTCAGACCAATATGCGGAGTCAGGGAAATATGCCATCCTTTTTATTTAATACGAAAACTGATGATACGAAAACAAACACTTTAACAAACTACAAAATAAGAAAACGACGTACACGCAACCTGAACATAAACTTACATGGACAAACGTAAACTCACGAACAGGAACGGACATCGAAACATACGAACAGCCAAACAGCTCCAAAAGTGAAATACATCGAACACAACGAAGACATCACAGGAGACAATCACCCACAAACACACAGTGATAATGCCCTACCTAAATATGACTCTTGATTAGAGGAAAATGCAAACCACCTGCCTCTAATCAAGAGCCATACCAGGCAAACCGAAACCAACATAGAAACAGGTAACATAGACTGCCCACCCAAAACACATGCCCTGACCAAAAACACATAAAAACTAACATAAATAGGTCAGGACTGTTACAGTACCCCCCCCCCAAGGTGCGAACGCCGGGCGCACCAGCACAAAGTCCAGGGGAGGGTCCGGGTGGGCAGTTGACCACGGTGGTGGTTCCGGTTCCGGACGCTGTCCCCATACCACCATAGTCACTCCCCTCTTCTGTCTACCCCTACCACTGACCACCCAAACATTACCTTCCCCTAAATAATCAGCTAGCACCGGAACAAGGGGCAGCACCGGGACAAGGGGTAGCACCGGGACAAGGGGCAGCACAAAAACAAGGGGCAGCACCAGGATAAGGACCATCACTGGAATAAGGGGCAGCACCGGGACAAGGGGCAGCACCGGGACAAGGGGCAGCACCGGGACAAGGGGCAGCACCGGGACAAGGGGCAGCACCGGGACAAGGGGCAGCACCGGGACAAGGGGCAGCACCGGGACAAGGGGCAGCACCGGGACAAGGGGCAGCACCGGGACAAGGGGCAGCACCGGGACAAGGGGCAGCACCGGGACAAGGGGCAGCACCGGGACAAGGGGCAGCACCGGGACAAGGGGCAGCACCGGGACAAGGGGCAACACCGGGACAAGGGGCAGATCCCGGCTGAAGGACTCTGGCAGGTCCTGTTTGGACGGCTCTGGCAGGTCCATGCTGGCTGACGGCTCTCGACGCTCATGGCAGACTGACGGCTCTCTACGCTCATGGCAGGCTGACGGCTCTCGACGCTCATGGCAGGCTGACGGCTCTCGACGCTCATGGCAGGCTGACGGCTCTCGACGCTCATGGCAGGCTGACGGCTCTCGACGCTCATGGCAGGCTGACGGCTCTCGACGCTCATGGCAGGCTGACGGCTCTCGACGCTCATGGCAGGCTGACGGCTCTCGACGCTCATGGCAGGCTGACGGCTCACGACGCTCATGGCGCTCTGACGGCTCTGGCTGCTCATGGCTCACTGACGGCTCTGGCTGCTCATGGCTCTTTGACGGCTCTGGCTGCTCATGGCTCACTGACGGCTCTGGCTGCTCATGGCTCACTGACGGCTCTGGCTGCTCATGGCTCACTGACGGCTCTGGCTGCTCATGGCTCACTGACGGCTCTGGCTGCTCATGGCTCGCTGGCGGCTCTGGCAGATCCTGTCTGGTTGGCGGCTCTGGCAGATCCTGTCTGGTTGGCGGCTCTGGCAGATCCTGTCTGGTTGGCGGCTCTGGCAGATCCTGGCTGGTTGGCGGCTCTGGCAGATCCTGTCTGGTTGGCGGCTCTGGCAGATCCTGTCTGGTTGGCGGCTCTGGCAGATCCTGTCTGGCTGACGGCTCTAGCGGCTCCTGTCTGGCTGATGGCTCTAGCGGCTCCTGTCTGGCTGACGGCTCTGTAGGCTCATGGCAGACGGGCGGCTTTGCAGGCTCATGGCAGACGGGCGGCTTTGCAGGCTCCTGGCAGACGGATGGCTCAGATGGCGCTGGGGAGACGGATGGCTCAGATGGCGCTGAGGAGACAGATGGCTCAGATGGCGCTGGGGAGACGGATGGCTCAGATGGCGCTGGGGAGACGGATGGCTCAGATGGCGCTGGGGAGACGGATGGCTCAGATGGCGCTGGGGAGACGGATGGCTCTGGCCGGATATGGCGCACTGGAGACCTGGTGCGTGGTGCCGGAACTGGAGGCACCGTGCTAATGATAAGCACCTTCCTACTAGTGCGGGGAGCAGAGACAGGGCACACTGAACTCTCAAAGCGTACTCTATACCTGGTGCGTGGTACCGGCACTGGTGGCACCTGGCTGAGGGCACGCACCTCAGGACTAGTACGGGGAGAAGTGACAGTGTGTACAGGACTTGGGAGACGCACAGGTGGCTTAGTGCGTGGGGCCGGAACTGGAGGCACCGAACTGGATACACGCACTACAGGGAGAGTGCGTGGAGGAGGAACAGGGCTCTGGAAATGCACTGGTAGCCTAGTGCGTAATATAGGCACTGTAGGTACTAGGCTGGGGCGGGGAGGTGGCGCCGGAAATACCGGACCGTGCAGGCGTACTGGCTCTCTTGAGCATTGAGCCTGCCCAACCTTACCTGGTTGAATGCTCCCGGTCGCCCTGCCAGTGCGGCGAGGTGGAATAGCCCGCACTGGGCTATGCAGGCGAACCGGGGAAACCATGCGTAAGGCAGGTGCCATGTATGCCGGCCCGAGGAGACGCACTGGAGACCAGACGCGTTGAGCCGGCCTCATGACACCTGGCTCAATGCCCAATCTAGCCCTACCAGTGCGGGGAGGTGGAATAACCCGCACTGGGCTATGCACACGTACAGGAGACACCGTGCGCTCTACTGCGTAACACGGTGTCTGCCCGTACTCCCGCTCTCCACGGTTAGCCTGGGAAGTGGGCGCAGGTCTCCTACCTGCCCTTGGCCCACAACCCCTTAGCCCCCCCCCAAGAAATTTTTGGGAGTTACTCACGGGCTTTTCGGGCTTCCGTGCAAGACGTGTCCCCTCATAATTCCGGTTACGAGCTTGAATCTCCGGCTTCCATCCACGTCTCCTAGCTGCCTCCTCATACCAGCGCTCCTGGGCTGTGGCTGCCTCACTCTTCTCACGAGAGCAGCGATTTCCTCCAGTTTGCGCCCAGGGTCCTCTACCAGACAGGATCTCCTCCCAAGTCCAAAAGTCCTTGTTGCTCCGTCGAGCATTTTTCCCATACCGCTTGGTCTCTGTATTTTGGTGGGTGATTCTGTAATAGCTGTCGCTTTCCTCATCCTCGGAAGAGGTGAGGAGAGAAGGATCTTCAGACCAATATGCGGAGTCAGGGAAATATGCCATCCTTTTTATTTAATACGAAAACTGATGATACGAAAACAAACACTTTAACAAACTACAAAATAAGAAAACGACGTACACGCAACCTGAACATAAACTTACATGGACAAACGTAAACTCACGAACAGGAACGGACATCGAAACATACGAACAGCCAAACAGCTCCAAAAGTGAAATACATCGAACACAACGAAGACATCACAGGAGACAATCACCCACAAACACACAGTGATAATGCCCTACCTAAATATGACTCTTGATTAGAGGAAAATGCAAACCACCTGCCTCTAATCAAGAGCCATACCAGGCAAACCGAAACCAACATAGAAACAGGTAACATAGACTGCCCACCCAAAACACATGCCCTGACCAAAAACACATAAAAACTAACATAAATAGGTCAGGACTGTTACAATACAACACAATTAGAATGTTCAGATGTGTTTATTTATACAACAATTAGAATGTTCAGATGTGTTTATTTATACAACACAATTAGAATGTTCAGATGTGTTTATTTATACAACAATTAGAATGTTCAGATGTGTTTATTTATACAACAATTAGAATGTTCAGATGTGTTTATTTATACAACAATTAGAATGTTCAGATGTGTTTATTCATACAACACAATTAGAATGTTCAGATGTGTTTATTTATACAACAATTAGAATGTTCAGATGTGTTTATTTATACAACACAATTAGAATGTTCAGATGTGTTTATTTATACAACAATTAGAATGTTCAGATGTGTTTATTTATACAACACAATTAGAATGTTCAGATGTGTTTATTTATACAACACAATTAGAATGTTCAGATGTGTTTATTTATACAACAATTAGAATGTTCAGATGTGTTTATTTATACAACACAATTAGAATGTTCAGATGTGTTTATTTATACAACAATTAGAATGTTCAGATGTGTTTATTTATACAACACAATTAGAATGTTCAGATGTGTTTATTTATACAACACAATTAGAATGTTCTAATGTGTTTATTTATACAACACAATTAGAATGTTCAGATGTGTTTATTTATACAACACAATTAGAATGTTCTAATGTGTTTATTTATACAACAATTAGAATGTTCAGATGTGTTTATTTATACAACAATTAGAATGTTCAGATGTGTTTATTTATACAACATGATGTGTTCCACCAGGCATGTTTTAAGACACAGCAAAGCAAGGCACTTCATTTTATTTATACAACACAATTAGAATGGATTATATTTCTGTGATATAAACCTTCAACTGTTTCTTAAATTAATGTAGAACTAATTAATTGTTAAGGCTTTCACACAACCCTCTCTCTTTTTACCTTAAACATGTTATTTTTCTCTCTCTCTCATTTCCTCTGAGGGAAAAGGCAGAATGTCACGCTCAACATTCTGAGCGTGTCTCCAGAGTTCCTCAGAGCCAGCTGAAAAGCAGGCTGCCAGGGGTCACCAAAAGCACGGGTTTCTCTCTGAACACCCATCAGTCCTCTCTGGAAGTGACCTAGTATCCCCGACAGGGCTCAAAGACATAGTGTGGTAGAATGGTAGGGATAGTTTCAAGTTTCATGTTTTAACGTCACATACACAAGGCATTTCACTGTACTTGTGCATGTGACATTCAAACTTGAAACTACCCTACTGCTCTCCCACGCAACGTCTTTGATCGCTGTCTGTGTAGGGTGACGTGACCCCCTAGACACTGATCTGTGGTCAGTTTAGTATTTTCTCCACTAATCGTTGAGGTTAGGTTTGGAGGAGGATAAGCTTATCCTAGATCTGTATGTATCTAGGGGAAACTCTGACCTTCATTCTGACTGTGGTCACAGAGCAGATCCCACTGCTGCCACCAGTGAGCAATATCTGCCCCACAGGGATCTGCAGCTTGGATCCGATTGGCTGTTTTTACGAGTGTTGGGATTTTACTAGCGTTTTCCTCGGCTTCCTACGACAGCTTTCTCAGCTCCGTTGCCGTCATCCAACCTCCGGGGTTTTGGAGAGTGGAAAGCCATGTCTATCCAACATACCGCATCAATAAAGCAACAGAAAAATGAGCTCAGATCATATTTCTACAATTCTCCCTGGGCACAAATGGGGATATGCTTGTTGAAGCAGAACTATTTTATATCTGCGTGGGATGCATTGGCTGAAGCTCTTCACATGGACTGGTTATAGGGCAGGTCGGGCAAATGCCAGATGGGCTGGTACATCTTTAGCCCAGTGGGCCGGTCTAAATGTGTGGTTTTAGCACAGAATGACCATGATTTGTTTAATAATGGGGGCCTCTAGGAAAATAAAAGGGCCAGTGTGTTAGCCTTGGTCTCAATCTGGTCCCAGTATGCCCCTGCTAGGAACAGAATATGTTTCAATGAAGCAAGCAGGGTAGCTACTTATTTGAAGTTAAATCCTTTTAATTCGTCAATAACAAATAACTATTCAACATGCCTGTGTTTATCCATCATCATATCTCCCCTTCCGCCCACAGTCCAGGGCACACCCCTTCCGCCCACAGTCCAGGGCACACCCCTTCCGCCCACTAAACCCACAGTCCAGGGCACTAATTCCTTCCACAGCCATCAGCATGACACAGTCCCACTGCCTACACTCATGTATACACTCTCCCTCTTTGTCATAACACAGTCCCACTGCCTACACTCATGTATACACTCTCCCTCTTTGTCATAACACAGTCCCACTGCCTACACTCATGCATACACTCTCCCTCTTTGTCATAACACAGTCCCACTGCCTACACTCATGTATACACTCTCCCTCTTTGTCATGACACAGTCCCACTGCCTACACTCATGCATACACTCTCCCTCTTTGTCATAACACAGTCCCACTGCCTACACTCATGTATACACTCTCCCTCTTTGTCATAACACAGTCCCACTGCCTACACTCATGTATACACTATCCCTCTTTGTCATTTGCACTTGACTTGTAAATGGACTACCTTTCTATTGTCTCTCTATCCCTTTCTCTCCTCTCTCTCTTTCAACACATGACAAGAATACCTGATGAACAGATCAAAATGCTTCTCCAGACGTCCCCCACCCCCTCTTAACCCTCCCCTCTTCCCCCCCATCTACACCCCTCCTCCTACCCCACCCACTCTCAACCCTCCCCACTGCCCCCCCATCTACACCCCTCCTCCTACCCCACCCCTCTTAACCCACCTCACTGCCACCCCATCTACACCCCTCCTCCTACCCCACCCCCTCTTAACCCACCCCACTGCCCCCCCATCTACACCCCTCCTCCTACCCCACCCCCTCTTAACCCACCCCACTGCCGCCCCATCTACACCCCTCCTCCTACCCCACCACCTCTTAACCCTCCCCACTGCCCCCCCATCTACACCCCTCCTCCTACCCCACCCCCTCTTAACCCTCCCCACTGCCGCCCCATCTACACCCCTCCTTCTACCCCACCCCCTCTTAACCCTCCCCACTGCCCCCCCATCTACGCCCCTCCTCCTACCCCACCCCTTCCTAACCCCCCCCTCTGCCCCCCATCTACACCCCTCCCCCTACCCCACCCCCTCTTAACCCTCCCCACTGCCCCCCCATCCACACCCCTCCTCCTACCCCACCCCCTCTTAACCTTCCCAACTGCCCCCCATCTACACCCCTCCTCCTACCCCACCCCCTCTTAACCCTCCCCACTGCCCCCCATCTACACCCCTTCTCCTACCCTGACCCTCTCCATCCACAGCCCCTCCTTCTACCCCGCCCCGCCCCTCTCAATCCACAGTCCCTCCTCCTACCCCGCCCCTCTCCATCCACAGTCCCTCCTCCTACCCCGCCCCTGTCCATCCACAGTCCCTCCTACCCCAACCCTCTCCAACCACAGCCCCACCTCCTACCCCGCCCCTCTCCATCCACAGCCCCGCCTCCTACCCCGCCCCTCTCCATTCACAGCCCCTCCTACCCCGACCCTCTCCATCCACAGCCCCTCCTCCTACCCGCCCCGCCCCTCTCCATCCACAGTCCTTCCTCCTACCCCGCCCCTCTCCATTCACAGCCCCTCCTACCCCAACCCTCTCCATCCACAGCCCCTCCTCCTACCCCGCCCCTCTCCATCGAAAGCCCCTCCTCCTACCCCTCCCCTCTCCATTCACAGCCCTTCACATTAACATCAGACATGCACATGCTGCTCCCCCCTCCCCCCTCCCGTCTCCCCCCTCCCGTCTCCCCCCTCCCGTCTCCCCCATGACTGATGATAACAATAAAGGACTGGAGTAGAGAGGAGGGAGGAGAGAGGGAAGGGGGAACCCATGGCAGCCGTCCCCCGTCTGCAGTCCACGCCTGTCTGGCCTGGTCTTGTCTCGGGGGAGCCAGTGGCAGCATATCGGCCCGACCGATCTTAATTCATGTCTTCCACAACAAATTGGCCCGTTTACTTAAGAGTCATGCTTCGTTGTGCTTTGGCCTATGAATATTTTATAAGACCGGGTCCGTTGATGGATACAATGACCGGTCAGTTCCCTTATCTTATTTAACCAGCCAGGGAGATGCAGTGCCGTGAACACGGCCCTGCTGAGACTCACAACCAGGAGAAGGACTGTGGTATGGAGCTAGAGGAATTAGGGCTCAGTCCTTATTTGTGTTCCATATGGGATCTTATTCCCTATGTAGTGCACTACTTTTCAAATCAAATCAGATCCAATTTTATTGGTCACATACATGTGTTTAGCTGATGTTATTACGGGTGTAGCAAAATGCTTGCGTTTCTAGCTCCGACAGTGCAGTAATATCTAACAAGTAATATCTAACCATTTCACAATAATACACCCAATACACGCAAATCTAAAGTAAAGGAATGGAATTAAGAGTATATAAATATTTGGACGAGCAATGTTGGAGTGGCGTAGACTAAGATACAGTAGAATAGGATAGAATACAGTATATACATATGAGATGAGTAACGAGAAATATCTAGACACTATTAAAGTGACTCGTGTTCCATTATTAAAGTGGCCAGTGAAATCAAGTGTACGTATATAGGGCAGCAGCCTCTAATGTGCAGAGCCTTATGGGGTAGTGGTGCACTATATAGGGAGACATTTGGGATGCAGAGAGGACTGAGACCTAATACCTCAAAACCCCTCTAGCTCCATACCACAGCTCAATACACACCTTGAAGAGAGAGCTGGGATCTGTTGGGGAAATGACAGGAGAAAAAAATATTTTTCCTTTTTGCTCTCTCCTCTCCTGTCTCTGCTTTCTCTCCCTCCATCCCCTGGGGTGGAGTGGCTGTTTGATTTAAAAACCTTCTCATACCACCTTTGCCATAATGGATAATAATGCTGTAGTCTCCAAATCAATGGGGCCTGTCCTAGATTGTGACAGCGGCCGCTCCATGAAGGGATCTGGAGGGCACTCTGTACTGTACTTTATTACCTGGGAAGACAGACTGCTGGCCGGGACCTGGTCTCAATTCTCCAGGAGGCCTGTAAGGGCCGGTGCTCTTCCCCAGAGAAGGGGGCTCTCCTAGGAGCTTTACGGGATGGCCATGCCCTGGTAGTAGGCTGTCTCTCTTCATTAACACTAAAGGACACAGACACACTCTGGGATTCTAATGCCGCCCCGGGCTACCTGGAGATTGTGCTGAGTGGGCAGAGTGGGGCTGGGGTGCTGGCAGTGCTGGGTTTGTGGCTATGGGGAGGGGGGGGAGGTTGGGTTATGTATGTGTGTGTTTGCGTGCGTGCGTTTGTGTAGAGTATAGGGGGAGGAGGGTGTGAGAAGACAGTAGTTCCTGTTGTATGTAAGGAGGTAGGGAGAGTGAAGACAGTAGTTTGTGTTGTATGTAAGGAGGTAGGGAGAGAGAAGACAGTAGATTGTGTTGTATGTATGGAGGTAGGGAGAGAGAAGACAGTAGTGTGTGTTGTATGTATGGAGGTAGGGAGAGTGAAGACAGTAGTTTGTGTTGAAGGTAGGGAGAGTGAAGACAGTAGTTTGTGTTGTATGTATGGAGGTAGGGAGAGAGAAGACAGTAGTGTGTGTTGTATGTATGGAGGTAGGGAGAGTGAAGACAGTAGTTTGTGTTGTATGTATGGAGGTAGGGAGAGTGAAGACAGTAGTTTGTGTTGAAGGTAGGGAGAGTGAAGACAGTAGTTTGTGTTGTATGTATGGAGGTAGGGAGAGTGAAGACAGTAGTTTGTGTTGAAGGTAGGGAGAGTGAAGACAGTAGTTTGTGTTGTATGTATGGAGGTAGGGAGAGTGAAGACAGTAGTTTGTGTTGAAGGTAGGGAGAGTGAAGACAGTAGTTTGTGTTGAAGGTAGGGAGAGTGAAGACAGTAGTTTGTGTTGTATGTAAGGAGGTAGGGAGAGTGAAGACAGTAGTTTGTGTTGTATGTAAGGAGGTAGGGAGAGTGAAGACAGTAGTTTGTGTTGAAGGTAGGGAGAGTGAAGACAGTAGTTTGTGTTGTATGTAAGGAGGTAGGGAGAGTGAAGACAGTAGTTTGTGTTGTATGTATGGAGGTAGGGAGAGTGAAGACAGTAGTTTGTGTTGTATGTAAGGAGGTAGGGAGAGTGAAGACAGTAGTTTGTGTTGTATGTAAGGAGGTAGGGAGAGTGAAGACAGTAGTTTGTGTTGTATGTATGGAGGTAGGGAGAGTGAAGACAGTAGTTTGTGTTGAAGGTAGGGAGAGTGAAGACAGTAGATTGTGTTGTATGTAAGGAGGTAGGGAGAGTGAAGACAGTAGTTTGTGTTGAAGGTAGGGAGAGTGAAGACAGTAGATTGTGTTGTATGTATGGAGGTAGGGAGAGTGAAGACAGTAGTTTGTGTTGTATGTATGGAGGTAGGGAGAGTGAAGACAGTAGTTTGTGTTGTATGTATGGAGGTAGGGAGAGTGAAGACAGTAGTTTGTGTTGTATGTATGGAGGTAGGGAGAGTGAAGACAGTAGTTTGTGTTGTATGTAAGGAGGTAGGGAGAGTGAAGACAGTAGTTTGTGTTGAAGGTAGGGAGAGTGAAGACAGTAGATTGTGTTGTATGTATGGAGGTAGGGAGAGTGAAGACAGTAGTTTGTGTTGTATGTATGGAGGTAGGGAGAGTGAAGACAGTAGTTTGTGTTGTATGTATGGAGGTAGGGAGAGTGAAGACAGTAGTTTGTGTTGTATGTATGGAGGTAGGGAGAGTGAAGACAGTAGTTTGTGTTGTATGTAAGGAGGTAGGGAGAGTGAAGACAGTAGTTTGTGTTGTATGTATGGAGGTAGGGAGAGTGAAGACAGTAGATTGTGTTGTATGTAAGGAGGTAGGGAGAGTGAAGACAGTCGTTTGTGTTGTATGTAAGGAGGTAGGGAGAGTGAAGACAGTAGTTTGTGTTGAAGGTAGGGAGAGTGAAGACAGTAGTTTGTGTTGAAGGTAGGGAGAGTGAAGACAGTAGTTTGTGTTGTATGTAAGGAGGTAGGGAGAGTGAAGACAGTAGTTTGTGTTGTATGTAAGGAGGTAGGGAGAGTGAAGACAGTAGTTTGTGTTGTATGTAAGGAGGTAGGGAGAGTGAAGACAGTAGTTTGTGTTGTATGTATGGAGGTAGGGAGAGTGAAGACAGTAGTTTGTGTTGAAGGTAGGGAGGTAGGGAGAGTGAGAAATGCTCCATTCCTTCCATGTCTTCCAGTAGTTTTACTGCAAAATTAGTTGATTCATGTAACTGGTTCTGTATACCTACAATACAACAGTCCTGGACCTTAAACACCAGCCTGACGGTTCAGTATCCTGGACCTCTCCATAGCTGTAACACCAGCCTGACGGCACAGTATCCTGGATCCCATGGCTATAACACCAGCCTGGCGGTACAGTATCCTGGATCCCATGGCTATAACACCAGCCTGACGGTAAAGTATCCTGGACCTCTCCATGGCTATAACACCAGCCTGGCGGTTCAGTATCCTGGACCTCTCCATGACTATAACACCAGCCTGACGGTAAAGTATCCTGGACCTCTCCATGGCTATAACACCAGCCTGGCAGTACAGTATCTTGGACCTCTCCATGGCTATAACACCAGCCTGACGGCACAGTATCCTGGATCCCATGGCTATAACACCAGCCTGGCGGTACAGTATCCTGGATCCCATGGCTATAACACCAGCCTGACGACACAGTTTCCTGGACCTCTCCATAGCTATAGCACCAGCCTGACGTCACAGTATCATGGACCTCTCCATGACTATAGCACCAGCCTGACGTCACAGTATCATGGACCTCTCCATGACTATAGCACCAGCCTGGCAGTACAGTATCATGGACCTCTCCATGGCCATAGCACCAGCCTGACGGCACAGTTTCCTGGACCTCTCCATAGCTATAGCACCAGCCTGACGTCACAGTATCATGGACCTCTCCATGGCTATAGCACCAGCCTGACGGCACAGTATCCTGGACCTCTCCATGACTATAACACCAGCCTGACGGCACAGTATCCTGGACCTCTCCGTGACTATAACACCAGCCTGACGACACAGTATCCTGGACCTCTCCATGGCTATAGCACCAGCCTGACGGCACAGTATCCTGGACCTCTCCATGGCTATAGCACCAGCCTGACGGCACAGTATCCTGGACCTCTCCATGGCTATAACACCAGCCTGACGCTACAGTATCCTGGACCTCTCCATGGCTATAGCACCAGCCTGACGGCACAGTATCCTGGACCTCTCCATGGCTATAGCACCAGCCTGACGGCACAGTATCCTGGACCTCTCCATGACTATAACACCAGCCTGACGATACAGTATCCTGGACCTCTCCATGGCTATAACACCAGCCTGACGGTTCAGTATCCTGGACCTCTCCATGGCTATAGCACCAGCCTGGCAGTACAGTATCCTGGACCTCTCCATGGCTATAACACCAGCCTGACGACACAGTATCCGGGACCTCTCCATGGCTAAAACACCAGCCTGACGATTCAGTATCCTGGACCTCTCCATGGCTATAAAACCAGCCTGGCAGTACAGTATCCTGGACTTCTCCATGGCTATAGCACCAGCCTGACGGCACCATATCCTGGACCTCTCCATGACTATAACACCAGCCTGACGACACAGTATCCTGGACCTCTCCATGACTATAACACCAGCCTGACGACACAGTATCCTGGACCTCTCCATGGCTATAGCACCAGCCTGACGGCACAGTATCCTGGACCTCTCCATGGCTATAGCACCAGCGTGACGGCACAGTATCCTGGACCTCTCCATGACTATAACACCAGCCTGACGATACAGTATCCTGGACCTCTCCATGGCTATAACACCAGCCTGACGGTTCAGAATCCTGGACCTCTCCATGGCTATCGCACCAGCCTGACGGCACAGTATCCTGGACCTCTCCATGGCTATAGCACCAGCCTGACGGCACAGTATCCTGGACCTCTCCATGACTATAACACCAGCCTGACGATACAGTATCCTGGACCTCTCCATGGCTATAACACCAGCCTGACGGTTCAGTATCCTGGACCTCTCCATGGCTATAGCACCAGCCGGGCAGTACAGTATCCTAGACCTCTCCATGGCTATAACACCAGCCTGACGACACAGTATCCGGGACCTCTCCATGGCCATAACACCAGCCTGACGATTCAGTATCCTGGACCTCTCCATGGCTATAAAACCAGCCTGGCAGTACAGTATCCTGGACTTCTCCATGGCTATAGCACCAGCCTGACGGCACCATATCCTGGACCTCTCCATGACTATAACACCAGCCTGACTACACAGTATCCTGGACCTCTCCATGACTATAACACCAGCCTGACGACACAGTATCCTGGACCTCTCCATGGCTATAGCACCAGCCTGACGGCACAGTATCCTGGACCTCTCCATGGCTATAGCACCAGCCTGGCAGTACAGTATCCTGGACCTCTCCATGGCTATAACACCAGCCTGGCAGTACAGTATCCTGGACCTCTCCATGGCTATAGCATCAGCCTGACGGCACCATATCCTGTACCTCTCCATGACTATAACACCAGCCTGACGACAGAGTATCCTGGACCTCTCCATGGCTATAACACCAGCCTGACGGCACAGTATCCTGGACCTCTCCATGACTATAACACCAGCCTGACGACACAGTATCCTGGACCTCTCCATGGCTATAACACCAGCCTGACGACACAGTATCCTGGACCTCTCCATGGCTATAGCACCAGCCTGACGGCACAGTATCCTGGACCTCTCCGTGGCTATAACACCAGCCTGACGTCACAGTATCCTGGACCTCTCCATGGCTATAACACCAGCCTGACGGCACAGTATCCTGGACCTCTCCGTGGCTATAACACCAGCCTGGCAGCACAGTATCCTGGACCTCTCCATGGCTATAACACCAGCCTGACGACACAGTATCCTGGACCTCTCCATGGCTATAACACCAGCCTGACGGTTCAGTATCCTGGACCTCTCCATGGCTATAGCACCAGCCTGGCAGTACAGTATCCTGGACCTGTCCATGGCTATAACACCATTCTGACGACACAGTATCCTGGACCTCTCCATGACTATAACACCAGCCTGGTAGTACAGTATCCTGGACCTCTCCATGGCTATAACACCAGCCTGACGACACAGTATCCTGGACCTCTCCATGGCTATAGCACCAGCCTGACGGCACAGTATCCTTGACCTCTCCATGACTATAACACCAGCCTGACGGCACAGTATCCTGGACCTCTCCATGACTATAACACCAGCCTGACGACACAGTATCCTGGACCTCTCCATGGCGATAGCACCAGCCTGACGGCACAGTATCCTGGACCTCTCCATGACTATAACACCAGCCTGGCAGTACAGTATCCTGGACCTCTCCATGGCTATAATACCAGCCTGACGGTTCAGTATCCTGGACCTCTCCATGGCCATAGCACCAGCCTGACGGCACAGTATCCTGGACCTCTCCATGGCTCTAGCACCAGCCTGACGGCACAGTATCCTGGTCCTCTCCATGGCTATAACACCAGCCTGACGGTTCAGTATCAGCCGCCTTCAATAATCGTCACCTCTGCTTGTTAAACAGCTCTTTTTCTGATATTGAAGGAGTTAAAAGACCGAGAGTCACGTCTCAGATCCTTAGTGGCTTTTATCAGTAGCTAATTAAATCTCCCGCTATTCATTTGACGTAATGTGGTTTTAATTTCATTAAAGGCTGGGTCAAGAAAAGGTTCCAGTAAGCAGAGGAGAGAGAGAGAGAGGACAAATACAGTACTGGGGGTATGATAACCTTATTACATCATCTAGGGTGTAAGGTGAGCAGCTGGTGGTGGAGGGGAGGTCTCTACCAGGGTGTAAGGAGAGCAGGAGGGGGTGGAGGGAGGTCTCTACCAGGGTGTAAGGAGAGCAGGAGGTGGTGGAGGGAGGTCTCTACCAGGGTGTAAGGAGAGCAGGAGGTGGTGGAGGGAGGTCTCTACCAGGGTGTAAGGAGAGCAGGAGGTGGTGGAGGGAGGTCTCTACCAGGGTGTAAGGAGAGCAGGAGGTGGTGGAGGGAGGTCTCTACCAGGGTGTAAGGAGAGCAGGAGGTGGTGGAGGGAGGTCTCTACCAGGGTGTAAGGAGAGCAGGAGGTGGTGGAGGGAGGTCTCTACCAGGGTGTAAGGAGAGCAGGAGGTGGTGGAGGGAGGTCTCTACCAGGGTGTAAGGAGAGCAGGAGGTGGTGGAGGGAGGTCTCTACCAGGGTGTAAGGAGAGCAGGAGGTGGTGGAGGGAGGTCTCTACCAGGGTGTAAGGAGAGCAGGAGGTGGTGGAGGGAGGTCTCTACTAGGGTGTAAGGAGAGCAGGAGGTGGTGGAGGGAGGTCTCTACCAGGGTGTAAGGAGAGCAGGAGGTGGTGGAGGGAGGTCTCTACCAGGGTGTAAGGAGAGCAGGAGGTGGTGGAGGGAGGTCTCTACCAGGGTGTAAGGAGAGCAGGAGGTGGTGGAGGGAGGTCTCTACCAGGGTGTAAGGAGAGCAGGAGGTGGTGGAGGGAGGTCTCTACCAGGGTGTAAGGAGAGCAGGAGGTGGTGGAGGGAGGTCTCTACCAGGGTGTAAGGAGAGCAGGAGGTGGTGGAGGGAGGTCTCTACCAGGGTGTAAGGAGAGCAGGAGGTGGTGGAGGGAGGTCTCTACCAGGGTGTAAGGAGAGCAGGAGGTGGTGGAGGGAGGTCTCTACCAGGGTGTAAGGAGAGCAGGAGGTGGTGGAGGGAGGTCTCTGACCACTCTGCCTGCCCCTGACCTCGAGCCCGCCTGCCTGACCACTCTGCCTGCCCCTGACCTCGAGCCTGCCTGCCTGACCACTCTGCCTGCGCCTGACCTCGAGCCTGCCTGACTGACCACTCTGCCTGCGCCTGACCTCGAGCCTGCCTGCCTGACCACTCTGCCTGCCCCTGACCTCGAGCCCGCCTGACTGACCACTCTGCCTGCCCCTGACCTCGAGCCTGCCTGCCTGACCACTCTGCCTACCCCTGACCTCGAGCCCGCCTGCCTGACCACTCTGCCTACCCCTGACCTCGAACCTGCCTGCTGCCCTGTACCGTTTTGGACTCTGCCCTGGCTATGAATGCTTGCCTGTCTCCGACCTGCCTTTTGTCTATCCCTTGGATTATAATAAATATACCCAAGCTCAAACTATCTGCCTCCTGTGTCTGCATCTGGGTCTCGCCATGTGTCGTGATAGGTTGTGTGAGCTGTGATAGGATGTTGTGGTCTGGAGGGAATACAAAGAGGCGATAGTTACAATACCTTAGCATACAAGACAAAGTGTCCTAAGTAAGGAGAAATGTAAAGTATAACATGCATGTTAACCTAACAAAGGACATCACAAATATCTATGGAACTCAGGCTACAAGGCAACAAAGGAGGAAGGAAAGTGTAGCATCATAAACGGTCTGATTGGCCACAACTGGTTTGTATTAACTGAACTCGGTTTGACTTAGCTGAACATGTTAGGTTCACTGATAAATAAATCGTTTGACTTAGCTGAACATGTTAGGTTTCACTGATAAATAAATCGTTTGACTTAGCTGAACTTGTTAGGTTTCACTGATAAATAAATCGTTTGACTTAGCTGAACATGTTAGGTTTCACTGATAAATAAATCATTTGACTTAGCTGAACTTGTTAGGTTTCACTGATAAATAAATCATTTGAGTTAGCTGAACTTGTTAGGTTTCACTGATAAATAAATCGTTTGACTTAGCTGAACTTGTTAGGTTTCAATGATAAATAAATCGTTTGACTTAGCTGAACTTGTTAGGTTTCACTGATAAATAAAGAGTTTGACTTAGCTGAACTTGTTAGGTTTCAATGATAAATAAATCGTTTGACTTAGCTGAACTTGTTAGTGAAAGAGATTTGCGTCAGTTCAAATCTGGCATCAGGACAAAATGTGATTCATAGTCACCGAATATATTTTAAGTATTTTAATTAAACTCAAACGATAAATGGTAAATGCAATTTTCGTATATACGGGTTCACTGGATCTACGCGCAGGGTAGATCAGAGAACTGGCAGGAAGTACGTAAACCGCTGTTCTTTTACCGTGATGACGTAGTTTCAATGTGTCTGTTAGCCTATCACAGTAGAGGCAGGGCTTGGTTTAGACTTTTCCCCCCTTTGCTGGCTCTTTGTCCAAGCCCCTTGGCGCGTTCCTTTGTCCACATCTGGTTGCTGGGTAGATTAGATCCGTCTTTTGTCTGTCGATTCTACACTGAAACAGTTCCTAATATGGTATTGTCCAGTATTCTAAACTCCTGGTTGGTCTAGAGAGATGCACCCCTCCCCTCTCCAGACTGTCCACAGCTTTTATGGCCTGTGGTGGTCAGTCCTTACACACCTACCCCCCTCTGTATTGTGAGTGTGTGTGCAACAAAACAACATTCACCTTCAACCAATATGCTAACAGCCTATAGTGCATAAACATAAATCCTAACATTAGGTTTCACTGATAAATAAATCGTTTGACTTAGCTGAACTTGTTAGGTTTCACTGATAAATAAATCGTTTGACTTAGCTGAACTTGTTAGGTTTTACTGATAAATAAATCGTTTGAGTTAATTGAACTTGTTAGGTTTCACTGATAAATAAATCGTTTGACTTAGCTGAACTTGTTAGGTTTCACTGATAAATAAATCGTTTGAGTTAGCTGAACTTGTTAGGTTCACTGATAAATAAATCGTTTGAGTTAATTGAACTTGTTAGGTTTCACTGATAAATAAATCGTTTGAGTTAGCTGAACTTGTTAGGTTCACTGATAAATAAATCGTTTGAGTTAATTGAACTTGTTAGGTTTCACTGATAAATAAATCGTTTGAGTTAGCTGAACTTGTTAGGTTTTACTGATAAATAAATCATTTGACTTAGCTGAACTTGTTAGGTTTCACTGATAAATAAATCATTTGACTTAGCTGAACTTGTTAGGTTTCACTGATAAATAAATCGTTTGAGTTAATTGAACTTGTTAGGTTTCACTGATAAATAAATCGTTTGAGTTAATTGAACTTGTTAGGTTTCACTGATAAATAAATCGTTTGAGTTAATTGAACTTGTTAGGTTTCACTGATAAATAAATCGTTTGAGTTAATTGAACTTGTTAGGTTTCACAGAGATTGGTGTTGTCATGGTGCTGAAGATGAATTCTGCCTCTGCTACCTTTTATCTCCTTCCTGCCTCAATGTTACAGAGGTGCACTGTTTTTTACAGAGGAAAACCTGGTTGACACTAATGATTACTTGTTTGGTATTGAGGGGGATGTATCCTCCGAGATTCATTTAAAGGAGGACCTACAGGGGGTGGATGCAACCTTTACTTTGTGTTGAATTGTTAAATAAATTACGGTGGGATCGATGTGGATTTAATCTGCCGTGCCTCTTGACATCTAGCCAAGACTCTCTCCCTCCCATTTTCAGCAGCCAGAAGAGTGATGATAGATGAGTTGCCCGCTCTCTACTCCCACCCCCCATCCTATTGGCCAGCCCAATACACATATGCACTTTGAAGGAAGACACCAACATACTGTCAAATGTCATATAGTCCTACACAAGTATACTGAGAGAGGAATTTAGATCACTAAAAGTAAAATGCTGCAAGGAGAAAGAACTTCTCCATTAAGTTTTCATTTCATTTGAACACTGACAATGTTGAATGATTTCCCCACTGTTCCAACACTGATCACAGATCTATCTAAAGTTATCCTTCTGGATTACCCTCTGACACCCACCTCGGTCCCCCAACTCCCCTGTCCCCCAACCCCCTAGGCCCTGCAACCCCCCTGTCCCCCAACCCCCTAGGCCTCACAACCCCCTGTCCCCCAACCCCCCAACCCCCCCAAATGTCATATAGTCTTACACAAGTATACTGAGAGAGGAATTTAGATCACTAACAGTAAAATGCTACAAGGAGAAAGAAAACTTCTCCGTTAAGTTTTAATTTCATTTGAACACTGACAATGTTTGGATAGATCTGTGATCAGTGTTGGAACAGTGGGGAAATCATTCATGTCCCCATTCCTGTCCCCCAACTCCCCAGGTCTCCCAACCCACCTGTCCCCCAACCCCCCTGTCCCCCAACCCCCTAGGCCCTGCAACCCCCCTGTCCCCAACCCCCTAGGCCCTGCAACCCCCCTGTCCCCCAACCCCCTAGGCCCTGCAACCCCCCTGTCCCCCAACCCCCTATTCCTCACAACCCCCCTGTCCCCAACCCCCTAGGCCTCACAATCCCCCTGTCCCCCAACCCCCTAGGCCTCACAACTCCCCTGTCCCTCAACCCGCCAAGCCCCCCAGGCTTCCCAACCCCCCAACCCCCCAACACACCAGACTCCCTGTTCCCCAATGCCCCAGGCTCCCCAACCCCCCTGTCCCCAACCCCCCTGTCCCCAACGCCCCAGGCTCCCCAACCCCCTTGTCCCCCAACCCCCCAGGCTTCCCAACACACCAGACTCCCTGTTCCCCAATGCCCCAGGCTCCCCAACCCCCCTGTCCCCAACCCCCCTGTCCCCAACGCCCCAGGCTCCCCAACCCCCCTGTCCCCAACCCCCCTGTCCCCAACCCCCCTGTCCCCAACCCCCCTGTCCCCAACGTCCCAGGCTCCCCAACCCCCCTGTCCCCAACCCCCCTGTCCCCAACGCCCCAGGCTCCCCAACCCCCCTGTCCCCAACCCCCCTGTCCCCAACCCCCCTGTCCCCAACCCCCCTGTCCCCAACGTCCCAGGCTCCCCAACCCCCCTGTCCCCAACGCCCCTGTCCCCAACGCCCCAGGCTCCCCAACCCCCCTGTCCCAACCCCCCTGTCCCCAACCCCCCTGTCCCCAACGCCCCAGGCTCCCCAACCCCCCTGTCCCCAACCCCCCTGTCTCCAACGCCCCAGGCTCCCCAACCCCTCCTGTCCCCAACGCCCCAGGCTCCCCAACCCCCCTGTCCCCAACCCCCCAGGCTCCCCAACCCCCCTGTCCCCAACCCCCCAGGCTCCCCAACCCCCCTGTCCCCAACGCCCCATGCTCCCCAACCCCCCTGTCCCCAACGCCCCAGGCTCCCCAACCCCCCTGTCCCCAACCCCCCTGTCCCCAACCCCCCTGTCCCCAATGCCCCAGGCTCCCCAACCCCCCTGTCCCCAACGCCCCAGGCTCCCCAACCCCCCTGTCCCCAACCCCCCAGGCTCCCCAACCCCCCTGTCCCCAACGCCCCAGGCTCCCCAACCCCCCTGTCCCCAACGCCCCAGTCTCCCCAACCCCCCTGTCCCCAACCCCCCTGTCCCCAACCCCCCTGTCCCCAACGTCCCTGACCCAAACACCCCTGTCCCCAACGCCCCAGGCTCCCCAACCCCCCTGTCCCCAACCCCCCTGTCCCCAACCCCCCTGTCCCCAACCCCCCAGGTCCCCCAACTCCCCAGGTCCCCCAACTCCCCAGGCTCCCCAACCCCCCTGTCCCCAACCCCCCAGGTCCCCCAACTCCCCAGCCCCAAGCTCGCCCAAGCACCTCCAGCTCCAGTGGCCCCTGTCCTGTGACATCTCAGACCAAAGTCTACTTTTGCATTCCAAATGGCATTCTCTTCCCTTCATAGAACACTATGGGTTCTTGTCAAAAACAGTGCACTGCTGTATATAGGGAAGAGGGTGTCATTTGGAATGCAACCCATATCCTGTCGGCTCTGTAGGAATGTCACTTTGGGGAGGGGGGATGGTTGGGGTTATTTAATGACGGGGCCAGGCAACCTGTCCGTCCTCACGTCCGCCCCCTGTGGATTAAGATGCAGCTGCAGTCACCACGGCCAGACAACACAGGGGAGATTGATGGGAAACACAGGGGCCGCAGAGGAGCGCATGATTTTTCAACAGCTGCCACAATGACTCGGTACACACACACACACACACACACACACACACACACACACACACACACACACACACACACACACACACACACACACACACACACACACACACACACACACACACACACACACACACACACACACACACGCTCTGTCCATACCAGTCTCACCAATTTCACCCCCCCCCCAACGTGAAACCACAGGTCTGTCAGTATTGTGTGTGTAAGAGAGAGAGAATAGGTTGTGTGTACACCAGAGGAGGCTGGTGGGAGGAGCTATAGGAGGACAGGCTCATGGCTGGAATGGAATAAATGGAACTGAGTTACACAGGGTTTCCATATGTTTGGTGTGTTTGATACCGTTCCATTGATTCCATTCCAGGTATTACAATGAGCCTGTCCTCCTATAGCTCCTCCCACCAGCCTCCTCTGGTGTAGAGGTATATGAGTGAATGAGTGCATATGTTCGTTTGTGTGTGAAGGTTTGTGTGTGTGTGTGTGTGTGTGTGTGTGTGTGTGTGTGTGTGTGTGTGTGTGTGTTTAAGACAACTGCAGGTTTTTGTGTGAGTCCCCAGGGCACCAGACACACATGAGTCAGAGACCAGTTGGATTTATAGCAGATTCATTCATTTGTTCTGAAACCAGAATAGCAACAACTCTCTCACACACACACACACACACACACACACACACACACACACACACACACACACACACACACACACACACACACACACACACACACACGCACACACACACACACACACACACACATATATACAGGCTTTCATCACAGTGTTGCATTTATTTCAACAGGGATGTTGGCTATCAATCGTATGTAATTTCTGCCCATTCAGCGAGATTGGCTACAGTTAATTAGCAATTAGCTTAGCATGTCATTGTAATTAACAAAATGATCATTAGAGTAAATAGATGTAACGTCAACACGCGGTTAAAGCAGCTATCTGTGTTTGAGGCCCAAATCGCACCCTAATAAATATATAGTACTGTACTTTTGTCAAAAGTAGTGCCCTATTTAGGGAATAGGGTGGGATTTGGGACACAGTCTGTGTGTTGAAATGGGTGAGCGCTCTGGGTCGAGCAGGGGGCTTGCTGACAACACTTTCTTTATGTCATTTATCAAAGCCATCTGCCATTTTCCGCTCAATTAATTTGTTATGGGAAGTGGGATCAATTAAGCCAAGCCGGTAATGGCTTTATATCCTAGTTTACGTTTTATGGCCTAATATTTTCTCTTCTCCTCTCTACCATGAGAAGAGTAGAATCAATACCCCGGCCTCTTTTTTACTCCTTTAGACTCATTGGTTTTCAGCAACCTGTCCTGGCATGAAAAACTGTCTGTAACAAAGGGTTAGTGTTGGGTACACAAACTGTACACACGGACAGACGGACAGACGGATGGTCAGACAGCTAGACAGACAGACAAAGAGACAGGCACACAGGCAGACAGAGAGACAGGAGGACAGACAGACAGAAGTCGTGACAGATTCCCCCAGCCATAGAGACAGAGACAGATTCTACCAGCCATAGAGACAGAGAGAGATTCTACCAGCCATAGAGACAGAGGAGATTCTACCAGCCATAGAGTCAGAGACAGATTCTACCAGCCATAGAAACAGAGACAGATTCTCCCAGCCATAGAGACAGAGATAGATTCTCCCAGCCATAGAGACAGAGACAGATTCTACCAGCCATAGAGACAGAGACAGATTCTACCAGCCATAGAGACAGAGACAGATTCTACCAGCCATAGAGACAGAGACAGATTCTACCAGCCATAGAGACAGAGATAGATTCTACCAGCCATAGAGACAGAGACAGATTCTACCAGCCATAGAGACAGAGACAGATTCTACCAGCCATAGAGACAGAGACAGAGACAGATTCCCCCAGCCATAGAGACAGAGACAGATTCTACCAGCCATAGAGACAGAGACAGATTCTACCAGCCATAGAGACAGAGACAGATTCTACCAGCCATAGAGACAGAGACAGATTCTACCAGCCATAGAGACAGAGACAGATTCTACCAGCCATAGAGACAGAGACAGATTCTACCAGCCATAGAGACAGAGACAGAGACAGATTCCCCCAGCCATAGAGACAGAGACAGATTCTACCAGCCATAGAGTCAGAGACAGATTCTACCAGCCATAGAGACAGAGACAGATTCTCCCAGCCATAGAGACAGAGATAGATTCTCCCAGCCATAGAGACAGAGACAGATTCTACCAGCCATAGAGACAGAGACAGATTCTACCAGCCATAGAGACAGAGACAGATTCTACCAGCCATAGAGACAGAGACAGATTCTACCAGCCATAGAGACAGAGATAGATTCTACCAGCCATAGAGACAGAGACAGATTCTACCAGCCATAGAGACAGAGACAGATTCTACCAGCCATAGAGACAGAGACAGAGACAGATTCCCCCAGCCATAGAGACAGAGACAGATTCTACCAGCCATAGAGACAGAGACAGATACCCCCAGCCATAGAGACAGAGACAGATTCTCCCAGCCATAGAGACAGAGATAGATTCTACCAGCCATAGAGGCAGAGACAGATTCTACCAGCCATAGAGACAAAGACAGATTCTACCAGCCATAGAGACAGAGACAGATCAGACATGACATCACTCTTTTATTTACCACCACTGGGCTTTGAGAGGCATGATCACTATGGAAGAGGGGGATGAGGAGACAAAGAGGTGGATGAGGAGACAAAGAGGTGGATGAGGAGACAAAGAGGTGGATGAGGAGACAAAGAAGTGGATGAGGAGACAAAGAGGTGGATGAGGAGACAAAGAGGTGGATAAGGAGACAAAGAGGGGGATGAGGAGACAAAGAGGTGGATAAGGGGACAAGGAGGGGCATGAGGAGACAAAGAGGTGGATAAGGAGACAAAGAGGTGGATGAAGAGACAAAGAGGGGGATGAGGAGACAAAGAGGTGGATGAGGAGACAAAGAGGTGGATAAGGAGACAAAGAGGGGGATGAGGAGACAAAGAAGTGGATAAGGAGACAAAGAGGTGGATGAGGAGACAAAGAGGTGGATAAGGAGACAAAGAGGTGGATGAGGAGACAAAGAGGTGGATAAGGAGACAAAGAGGTGGATGAAGAGACAAAGAGGTGGATGAGGAGACAAAGAGGTGGATGAGGAGACAAAGAGGTGGATAAGGAGACAAAGAGGGGGATAAGGAGACAAAGAGGGGGATGAGGAGACGAAGAAGTGGATGAGGAGACGAAGAAGTGGATGAGGAGACAAAGAGGGGGATGCGGAGACGAAGAGGGGGATGAGGAGATGAAGAGGGGGAGATGAAGAGGGGGAGATGAAGAGGGGGAGATGAAGAGGGGGATGAGGAGATGAAGAGGGGGATGAGCAGATGGAGAGGGGGATGAGGAGATGAAGAGGGGAGGAGGAGATGAAGAGGGGGATGAGGAGATGAAGAGGGGGATGAGGAGATGAAGAGGGGGAGGAGGAGATGAAGAGGGGATTGAGGAGATGAAGAGGGGCATGAGGAGATGAAGAAGGGGATGAGGAGATGAAGAGGGGAGGAGGAGACGAAGAAGGGGTTGATGAAGAGGGGGAGATGAAGAGGGGGATGAGGAGACGAAGAGGGGGAGGAGGAGATGAAGAGGTGGAGATGAAGAGGTGGAGATGAAGAGGGGGAGGAGGCGATGAAGAGGGGGATGAGGAGATGAAGAGGGGGAGATGAATATGGGGAGGAGGAGATGAAGAGGGGGAGATGAAGAGGGGGAATAGGAGATGGAGAGGGGGAGGAGGAGGAGGAGATGAAGAGGTGGAGATGAAGAGGGAGAGGAGGAGATGAAGAGGGGGAGGGGAGGATGAAGAGGGGGAGAAGGAGATGAAGAAGAGGGGGAGGAGATGAAGATGGGGGATGAAGAGGGGGAGGAGGAGATGAAGAGGCGGAGATGAAGAAGTGGAGATGAAGAGGGGTAGGAGGAGATGAAGAGCTGGAGATGAAGAGGGGGAGGAGAAGATGAAGAGTGGGAGATGAAGAGGGGGAGGAGAAGATGAAGAGAGGGAGATGAAGAGGGGGAGGAGGAGATAAAGAGGGGGAAGAGGATATGAAGAAGAGGGGGAGGAGGAGATAAAAAGGGGGAGGAGGAGATAAAGAGGGGGAGGAGGATATGAAGAAGAGGGGGAGGAGGAGATGAAGAGGGGGAGATGAAAAGGGGGAGGAGGAGATGAAGAAGAGGGGGAGGAGGAGATGAAGAGGGGGAGATGGGGAGGAGGAGATGAAGAGCGGGAGATGAAGAGAGGGAGGAGAAGATGAAGAGAGGGAGATGAAGAGGGGGAGGAGGATATGAAGAGGGGGAGGAGGATATGAAGAGGGAGAGGAGGATATGAAGAGGGGGAGGAGGATATGAAGAGGGGGAGGAGGAAATGAAGAGGGGGAGGAGGAAATGAAGAGGGGGAGGAGGATATGAAGAGTGGGAGGAGATGAAGAGGGGGAGGAGGAAATGAAGAGGGGGAGGAGATGAAGAGGGGGAGGAGATGAAGAGGGGGAGGAGATGAAGAGGGGGATGAAGAAAGGAAGAGATTCATATAAATAAAAAGCTGTGTGTTATCTATATAGAGGGTGTTAAGTTGCCTATATTAATGTTATCTATATTAATGTTAAGTTGCTCCAGTGCTCCTCCCGTCACCACATGTAAAAACTCTGGGCGCCGCTGACTACCAGCAGGCATTGGGGCTTAGTGACACAGACGGAGCAGGTCATCTGTCAGACACATGCCCCTGAGTGTATATGTACAGAATGACTGGGTATGTGTGTGTGTGTGTGTGTGTGTGTGTGTGTGTGTGTGTGTGTGTGTGTGTGTGTGTGTGTGTGTGTGTGTGTGTGTGTGTGTGTGTGTGTCTGCATGTGCGTGTCTATAAGTGTGTGTTTGTGACAGAGACCCTCCAGGGCTGACAGTTAGACAGGCGGAACACCATTAGTTCAGACTCCTACACTCATCGCTCAGTCTGCTCCTCCCAAGGGGCCGAGGAGGAGTCAAGAGGTTGTCATAGTGACTGTTCCCCCTGGGTACACAACTCACAACACTTCCAGACCAGGAGCCTTGGGGGGCGGAGCTCCAATGGCCTCTGACCTATCACGTCCTGTCAAGGTCTTGTGGATGGGCTTTAGGGAGATGAGGGGAGGAAGAGGGGATGTTCCATATTGTAAATTTAGCTGATCCTCTCTTAGCTTCATGTTGTCCTACCAGAAGCAGAGGGACTTACAGTGCTGAGCCGTTTGGCTTTGGATTTGTGTGATGTGAGGATAAAGACACGCTGTAATACACAAGAGACTGGAACACTGTTTCCTGATACTATGTCAGCTGGCTTAATGGAACACTGTTTCCTGATACTATGTCAGCTGGCTTAATGGAACACTGTTTCCTGATACTATGTCAGCAGGCTTAATGGAACTCTGTCTGTCTCCTGATACTATGTCAGCTGGCTTAATGGAACTCTGTCTGGTTCCTGATACTATGTCAGCTGGCTTAATGGAACTCTGTCTCCTGATACTATGTCAGCTGGCTTAATGGAACTCTGTCTCCTGATACTATGTCAGCTGGCTTAATGGAACTCTGTCTCCTGATACTATGTCAGCTGGCTTAATGGAACACTGTTTCCTGATACTATGTCAGCAGGCTTAATGGAACTCTGTCTCCTGATACTATGTCAGCTGGCTTAATGGAACTCTGTCTCCTGATACTATGTCAGCTGGCTTAATGGAACTCTGTCTCCTGATACTATGTCAGCTGGCTTAATGGAACTCTGTCTCCTGATACTATGTCAGCTGGCTTAATGGAACACTGTTTCCTGATACTATGTCAGCTGGCTTAATGGAACTCTGTCTCCTGATACTATGTCAGCTGGCTTAATGGAACTCTGTCTCCTGATACTATGTCAGCTGGCTTAATGGAACTCTGTCTGTCTCCTGATACTATGTCAGCTGGCTTAATGGAACTCTGTCTCCTGATACTATGTCAGCTGGCTTAATGGAACTCTGTCTGTCTCCTGATACTATGTCAGCTGGCTTAATGGAACTCTGTCTCCTGATACTATGTCAGCTGGCTTAATGGAACTCTGTCTGTCTCCTGATACTATGTCAGCTGGCTTAATGGTACTCTGTCTCCTGATACTATGTCAGCTGGCTTAATGGAACTCTGTCTGTCTCCTGATACTATGTCAGCTGGCTTAATGGAACTCTGTCTCCTGATACTATGTCAGCTGGCTTAATGGAACTCTGTCTGTCTCCTGATACTATGTCAGCTGGCTTAATGGAACTCTGTCTGTCTCCTGATACTATGTCAGCTGGCTTAATGGAACTCTGTCTGGTTCCTGATACTATGTCAGCTGGCTTAATGGAACTCTGTCTGTTTCCTGATACTATGTCAGCTGGCTTAATGGAACTCTGTCTCCTGAAACTATGTCAGCTGGCTTAATGGAACTCTGTCTGTCTCCTGATACTATGTCAGCAGGCTTAATGGAACTCTGTCTGTCTCCTGATACTATGTCAGCTGGCTTAATGGAACTCTGTCTGTTTCCTGATACTATATCAGCTGGCTTAATGGAACACTGTCTCCTGATACTATGTCAGCTGGCTTAATGGAACTCTGTCTGTCTCCTGATACTATGTCAGCTGGCTTAATGGTACTCTGTCTCCTGATACTATGTCAGCTGGCTTAATGGAACTCTGTCTCCTGATACTATGTCAGCTGGCTTAATGGAACTCTGTCTGGTTCCTGATACTATGTCAGCTGGCTTAATGGAACTCTGTCTCCTGATACTATGTCAGCTGGCTTAATGGAACTCTGTCTGTCTCCTGATACTATGTCAGCTGGCTAATGGAACTCTGTCTGTCTCCTGATACTATGTCAGCTGGCTTAATGGAACTCTGTCTGGTTCCTGATACTATGTCAGCTGGCTTAATGGAACTCTGTCTGGTTCCTGATACTATGTCAGCTGGCTTAATGGTACTCTGTCTGTCTCCTGATACTATGTCAGCTGGCTTAATAATGGTACTCTGTCTCCTGATACTATGTCAGCTGGCTTAATGGTACTATGTCTCCTGATACTATGTCAGCTGGCTTAATGGAACTCTGTCTGGTTCCTGATACTATGTCAGCTGGCTTAATGGAACTCTGTCTGGTTCCTGATACTATGTCAGCTGGCTTAATGGTACTTTGTCTGTCTCCTGATACTATGTCAGCTGGCTTAATAATGGTACTCTGTCTCCTGATACTATGTCAGCTGGCTTAATGGTACACTGTCTCCTGATACTATGTCAGCTGGCTTAATAATGGGACTCTGTCTCCTGATACTATGTCAGCTGGCTTAATGGAACTCTGTCTGGTTCCTGATACTATGTCAGCTGGCTTAATGGAACTCTGTCTCCTGATACTATGTCAGCTGGCTTAATGGTACTCTGTCTGGTTCCTGATACTATGTCAGCTGGGTTAAGGGAACTCTGTTTGTCTCCTGATACTATGTCAGCTGGCTTAATGGAACTCTGTCTGGTTCCTGATACTATGTCAGCTGGCTTAATTGAACTCTGTCTGTCTCCTGATACTATGTCAGCTGGCTTAATGTAACTCTGTCTTGTTCCTGATACTATGTCAGCTGGCTTAATTGAACTCTGTCTGTCTCCTGATACTATGTCAGCTGGCTTAATGGAACTCTGTCTGTCTCCTGATACTATGTCAGCTGGCTTAATGGAACTCTGTCTGGTTCCTGATACTATGTCAGCTGGCTTAATGGAACTCTGTCTGTCTCCTGATACTATGTCAGCCTGCTTAATAATGGTACTCTGTCTCCTGATACTATGTCAGCTGGCTTAATGGAACTCTGTCTGGTTCCTGATACTATGTCAGCTGGCTTAATGGAACTCTGTCTGTCTCCTGATACTATGTCAGCTGGCTTAATGGAACTCTGTCTGGTTCCTGATACTATGTCAGCTGGCTTAATGGAACTCTGTCTGGTTCCTGATACTATGTCAGCTGGCTTAATGGTACTCTGTCTGTCTCCTGATACTATGTCAGCTGGCTTAATAATGGTACTCTGTCTCCTGATACTATGTCAGCTGGCTTAATGGTACTCTGTCTCCTGATACTATGTCAGCTGGCTTAATGGAACTCTGTCTCCTGATACTATGTCAGCTGGCTTAATGGAACTCTGTCTCCTGATACTATGTCAGCTGGCTTAATGGAACACTGTTTCCTGATACTATGTCAGCTGGCTTAATGGAACTCTGTCTCCTGATACTATGTCAGCTGGCTTAATGGAACTCTGTCTCCTGATACTATGTCAGCTGGCTTAATGGAACTCTGTCTGTCTCCTGATACTATGTCAGCTGGCTTAATGGAACTCTGTCTCCTGATACTATGTCAGCTGGCTTAATGGAACTCTGTCTGTCTCCTGATACTATGTCAGCTGGCTTAATGGAACTCTGTCTGTCTCCTGATACTATGTCAGCTGGCTAATGGAACTCTGTCTGTCTCCTGATACTATGTCAGCTGGCTTAATGGAACTCTGTCTGGTTCCTGATACTATGTCAGCTGGCTTAATGGTACTCTGTCTGTCTCCTGATACTATGTCAGCTGGCTTAATAATGGTACTCTGTCTCCTGATACTATGTCAGCTGGCTTAATGGTACTATGTCTCCTGATACTATGTCAGCTGGCTTAATGGAACTCTGTCTGGTTCCTGATACTATGTCAGCTGGCTTAATGGAACTCTGTCTGGTTCCTGATACTATGTCAGCTGGCTTAATGGTACTTTGTCTGTCTCCTGATACTATGTCAGCTGGCTTAATAATGGTACTCTGTCTCCTGATACTATGTCAGCTGGCTTAATGGTACACTGTCTCCTGATACTATGTCAGCTGGCTTAATAATGGGACTCTGTCTCCTGATACTATGTCAGCTGGCTTAATGGAACTCTGTCTGGTTCCTGATACTATGTCAGCTGGCTTAATGGAACTCTGTCTCCTGATACTATGTCAGCTGGCTTAATGGTACTCTGTCTGGTTCCTGATACTATGTCAGCTGGGTTAAGGGAACTCTGTTTGTCTCCTGATACTATGTCAGCTGGCTTAATGGAACTCTGTCTGGTTCCTGATACTATGTCAGCTGGCTTAATTGAACTCTGTCTGTCTCCTGATACTATGTCAGCTGGCTTAATGTAACTCTGTCTTGTTCCTGATACTATGTCAGCTGGCTTAATTGAACTCTGTCTGTCTCCTGATACTATGTCAGCTGGCTTAATGGAACTCTGTCTGTCTCCTGATACTATGTCAGCTGGCTTAATGGAACTCTGTCTGGTTCCTGATACTGTCAGCTGGCTTAATGGAACTCTGTCTGTCTCCTGATACTATGTCAGCCTGCTTAATAATGGTACTCTGTCTCCTGATACTATGTCAGCTGGCTTAATGGAACTCTGTCTGGTTCCTGATACTATGTCAGCTGGCTTAATGGAACTCTGTCTGTCTCCTGATACTATGTCAGCTGGCTTAATGGAACTCTGTCTGGTTCCTGATACTATGTCAGCTGGCTTAATGGTACTCTGTCTGGTTCCTGATACTATGTCAGCTGGCTAAATGGTACTCTGTCTGTCTCCTGATACTATGTCAGCTGGCTTAATAATGGTACTCTGTCTCCTGATACTATGTCAGCTGGCTTAATGGTACTCTGTCTCCTGATACTATGTCAGCTGGCTTAATGGAACTCTGTCTCCTGATACTATGTCAGCTGGCTTAATGGAACTCTGTCTCCTGATACTATGTCAGCTGGCTTAATGGAACACTGTTTCCTGATACTATGTCAGCTGGCTTAATGGAACTCTGTCTCCTGATACTATGTCAGCTGGCTTAATGGAACTCTGTCTCCTGATACTATGTCAGCTGGCTTAATGGAACTCTGTCTGTCTCCTGATACTATGTCAGCTGGCTTAATGGAACTCTGTCTCCTGATACTATGTCAGCTGGCTTAATGGAACTCTGTCTGTCTCCTGATACTATGTCAGCTGGCTTAATGGAACTCTGTCTGTCTCCTGATACTATGTCAGCTGGCTTAATGGAACTCTGTCTGGTTCCTGATACTAAGTCAGCTGGCTTAATGGAACTCTGTCTCCTGATACTATGTCAGCTGGCTTAATGGAACTCTGTCTGTCTCCTGATACTATGTCAGCTGGCTTAATGGAACTCTGTCTGTCTCCTGATACTATGTCAGCTGGCTTAATGGAACTCTGTCTGGTTCCTGATACTATGTCAGCTGGCTTAATGGAACTCTGTCTGTTTCCTGATACTATGTCAGCTGGCTTAATGGAACTCTGTCTCCTGAAACTATGTCAGCTGGCTTAATGGAACTCTGTCTGTCTCCTGATACTATGTCAGCAGGCTTAATGGAACTCTGTCTGTCTCCTGATACTATGTCAGCTGGCTTAATGGAACTCTGTCTGGTTCCTGATACTATGTCAGCTGGCTTAATGGAACTCTGTCTGGTTCCTGATACTATGTCAGCTGGCTTAATGGTACTCTGTCTGTCTCCTGATACTATGTCAGCTGGCTTAATAATGGTACTCTGTCTCCTGATACTATGTCAGCTGGCTTAATGGTACTCTGTCTCCTGATACTATGTCAGCTGGCTTAATGGAACTCTGTCTCCTGATACTATGTCAGCTGGCTTAATGGAACTCTGTCTCCTGATACTATGTCAGCTGGCTTAATGGAACACTGTTTCCTGATACTATGTCAGCTGGCTTAATGGAACTCTGTCTCCTGATACTATGTCAGCTGGCTTAATGGAACTCTGTCTCCTGATACTATGTCAGCTGGCTTAATGGAACTCTGTCTGTCTCCTGATACTATGTCAGCTGGCTTAATGGAACTCTGTCTCCTGATACTATGTCAGCTGGCTTAATGGAACTCTGTCTGTCTCCTGATACTATGTCAGCTGGCTTAATGGAACTCTGTCTGTCTCCTGATACTATGTCAGCTGGCTAATGGAACTCTGTCTGTCTCCTGATACTATGTCAGCTGGCTTAATGGAACTCTGTCTGGTTCCTGATACTATGTCAGCTGGCTTAATGGAACTCTGTCTGGTTCCTGATACTATGTCAGCTGGCTTAATGGTACTCTGTCTGTCTCCTGATACTATGTCAGCTGGCTTAATAATGGTACTCTGTCTCCTGATACTATGTCAGCTGGCTTAATGGTACTATGTCTCCTGATACTATGTCAGCTGGCTTAATGGAACTCTGTCTGGTTCCTGATACTATGTCAGCTGGCTTAATGGAACTCTGTCTGGTTCCTGATACTATGTCAGCTGGCTTAATGGTACTTTGTCTGTCTCCTGATACTATGTCAGCTGGCTTAATAATGGTACTCTGTCTCCTGATACTATGTCAGCTGGCTTAATGGTACACTGTCTCCTGATACTATGTCAGCTGGCTTAATAATGGGACTCTGTCTCCTGATACTATGTCAGCTGGCTTAATGGAACTCTGTCTGGTTCCTGATACTATGTCAGCTGGCTTAATGGAACTCTGTCTCCTGATACTATGTCAGCTGGCTTAATGGTACTCTGTCTGGTTCCTGATACTATGTCAGCTGGGTTAAGGGAACTCTGTTTGTCTCCTGATACTATGTCAGCTGGCTTAATGGAACTCTGTCTGGTTCCTGATACTATGTCAGCTGGCTTAATTGAACTCTGTCTGTCTCCTGATACTATGTCAGCTGGCTTAATGTAACTCTGTCTTGTTCCTGATACTATGTCAGCTGGCTTAATTGAACTCTGTCTGTCTCCTGATACTATGTCAGCTGGCTTAATGGAACTCTGTCTGTCTCCTGATACTATGTCAGCTGGCTTAATGGAACTCTGTCTGGTTCCTGATACTATGTCAGCTGGCTTAATGGAACTCTGTCTGTCTCCTGATACTATGTCAGCCTGCTTAATAATGGTACTCTGTCTCCTGATACTATGTCAGCTGGCTTAATGGAACTCTGTCTGGTTCCTGATACTATGTCAGCTGGCTTAATGGTACTCTGTCTCCTGATACTATGTCAGCTGGCTTAATGGAACTCTGTCTCCTGATACTATGTCAGCTGGCTTAATGGAACTCTGTCTCCTGATACTATGTCAGCTGGCTTAATGGAACACTGTTTCCTGATACTATGTCAGCTGGCTTAATGGAACTCTGTCTCCTGATACTATGTCAGCTGGCTTAATGGAACTCTGTCTCCTGATACTATGTCAGCTGGCTTAATGGAACTCTGTCTGTCTCCTGATACTATGTCAGCTGGCTTAATGGAACTCTGTCTCCTGATACTATGTCAGCTGGCTTAATGGAACTCTGTCTGTCTCCTGATACTATGTCAGCTGGCTTAATGGAACTCTGTCTGTCTCCTGATACTATGTCAGCTGGCTTAATGGAACTCTGTCTGGTTCCTGATACTAAGTCAGCTGGCTTAATGGAACTCTGTCTCCTGATACTATGTCAGCTGGCTTAATGGAACTCTGTCTGTCTCCTGATACTATGTCAGCTGGCTTAATGGAACTCTGTCTGTCTCCTGATACTATGTCAGCTGGCTTAATGGAACTCTGTCTGGTTCCTGATACTATGTCAGCTGGCTTAATGGAACTCTGTCTGTTTCCTGATACTATGTCAGCTGGCTTAATGGAACTCTGTCTCCTGAAACTATGTCAGCTGGCTTAATGGAACTCTGTCTGTCTCCTGATACTATGTCAGCAGGCTTAATGGAACTCTGTCTGTCTCCTGATACTATGTCAGCTGGCTTAATGGAACTCTGTCTGGTTCCTGATACTATGTCAGCTGGCTTAATGGAACTCTGTCTGGTTCCTGATACTATGTCAGCTGGCTTAATGGTACTCTGTCTGTCTCCTGATACTATGTCAGCTGGCTTAATAATGGTACTCTGTCTCCTGATACTATGTCAGCTGGCTTAATGGTACTCTGTCTCCTGATACTATGTCAGCTGGCTTAATGGAACTCTGTCTCCTGATACTATGTCAGCTGGCTTAATGGAACTCTGTCTCCTGATACTATGTCAGCTGGCTTAATGGAACACTGTTTCCTGATACTATGTCAGCTGGCTTAATGGAACTCTGTCTCCTGATACTATGTCAGCTGGCTTAATGGAACTCTGTCTCCTGATACTATGTCAGCTGGCTTAATGGAACTCTGTCTGTCTCCTGATACTATGTCAGCTGGCTTAATGGAACTCTGTCTCCTGATACTATGTCAGCTGGCTTAATGGAACTCTGTCTGTCTCCTGATACTATGTCAGCTGGCTTAATGGAACTCTGTCTGTCTCCTGATACTATGTCAGCTGGCTAATGGAACTCTGTCTGTCTCCTGATACTATGTCAGCTGGCTTAATGGAACTCTGTCTGGTTCCTGATACTATGTCAGCTGGCTTAATGGAACTCTGTCTGGTTCCTGATACTATGTCAGCTGGCTTAATGGTACTCTGTCTGTCTCCTGATACTATGTCAGCTGGCTTAATAATGGTACTCTGTCTCCTGATACTATGTCAGCTGGCTTAATGGTACTATGTCTCCTGATACTATGTCAGCTGGCTTAATGGAACTCTGTCTGGTTCCTGATACTATGTCAGCTGGCTTAATGGAACTCTGTCTGGTTCCTGATACTATGTCAGCTGGCTTAATGGTACTTTGTCTGTCTCCTGATACTATGTCAGCTGGCTTAATAATGGTACTCTGTCTCCTGATACTATGTCAGCTGGCTTAATGGTACACTGTCTCCTGATACTATGTCAGCTGGCTTAATAATGGGACTCTGTCTCCTGATACTATGTCAGCTGGCTTAATGGAACTCTGTCTGGTTCCTGATACTATGTCAGCTGGCTTAATGGAACTCTGTCTCCTGATACTATGTCAGCTGGCTTAATGGTACTCTGTCTGGTTCCTGATACTATGTCAGCTGGGTTAAGGGAACTCTGTTTGTCTCCTGATACTATGTCAGCTGGCTTAATGGAACTCTGTCTGGTTCCTGATACTATGTCAGCTGGCTTAATTGAACTCTGTCTGTCTCCTGATACTATGTCAGCTGGCTTAATGTAACTCTGTCTTGTTCCTGATACTATGTCAGCTGGCTTAATTGAACTCTGTCTGTCTCCTGATACTATGTCAGCTGGCTTAATGGAACTCTGTCTGTCTCCTGATACTATGTCAGCTGGCTTAATGGAACTCTGTCTGGTTCCTGATACTATGTCAGCTGGCTTAATGGAACTCTGTCTGTCTCCTGATACTATGTCAGCCTGCTTAATAATGGTACTCTGTCTCCTGATACTATGTCAGCTGGCTTAATGGAACTCTGTCTGGTTCCTGATACTATGTCAGCTGGCTTAATGGAACTCTGTCTGTCTCCTGATACTATGTCAGCTGGCTTAATGGAACTCTGTCTGGTTCCTGATACTATGTCAGCTGGCTTAATGGTACTCTGTCTGGTTCCTGATACTATGTCAGCTGGCTAAATGGTACTCTGTCTGTCTCCTGATACTATGTCAGCTGGCTTAATGGAACTCTGTCTGTTTCCTGATACTATGTCAGCTGGCTTAATGGAACTCTGTCTCCTGAAACTATGTCAGCTGGCTTAATGGAACTCTGTCTGTCTCCTGATACTATGTCAGCAGGCTTAATGGAACTCTGTCTGTCTCCTGATACTATGTCAGCTGGCTTAATGGAACTCTGTCTGGTTCCTGATACTATGTCAGCTGGCTTAATGGAACTCTGTCTGGTTCCTGATACTATGTCAGCTGGCTTAATGGTACTCTGTCTGTCTCCTGATACTATGTCAGCTGGCTTAATAATGGTACTCTGTCTCCTGATACTATGTCAGCTGGCTTAATGGTACTCTGTCTCCTGATACTATGTCAGCTGGCTTAATGGAACTCTGTCTCCTGATACTATGTCAGCTGGCTTAATGGAACTCTGTCTCCTGATACTATGTCAGCTGGCTTAATGGAACACTGTTTCCTGATACTATGTCAGCTGGCTTAATGGAACTCTGTCTCCTGATACTATGTCAGCTGGCTTAATGGAACTCTGTCTCCTGATACTATGTCAGCTGGCTTAATGGAACTCTGTCTGTCTCCTGATACTATGTCAGCTGGCTTAATGGAACTCTGTCTCCTGATACTATGTCAGCTGGCTTAATGGAACTCTGTCTGTCTCCTGATACTATGTCAGCTGGCTTAATGGAACTCTGTCTGTCTCCTGATACTATGTCAGCTGGCTAATGGAACTCTGTCTGTCTCCTGATACTATGTCAGCTGGCTTAATGGAACTCTGTCTGGTTCCTGATACTATGTCAGCTGGCTTAATGGAACTCTGTCTGGTTCCTGATACTATGTCAGCTGGCTTAATGGTACTCTGTCTGTCTCCTGATACTATGTCAGCTGGCTTAATAATGGTACTCTGTCTCCTGATACTATGTCAGCTGGCTTAATGGTACTATGTCTCCTGATACTATGTCAGCTGGCTTAATGGAACTCTGTCTGGTTCCTGATACTATGTCAGCTGGCTTAATGGAACTCTGTCTGGTTCCTGATACTATGTCAGCTGGCTTAATGGTACTTTGTCTGTCTCCTGATACTATGTCAGCTGGCTTAATAATGGTACTCTGTCTCCTGATACTATGTCAGCTGGCTTAATGGTACACTGTCTCCTGATACTATGTCAGCTGGCTTAATAATGGGACTCTGTCTCCTGATACTATGTCAGCTGGCTTAATGGAACTCTGTCTGGTTCCTGATACTATGTCAGCTGGCTTAATGGAACTCTGTCTCCTGATACTATGTCAGCTGGCTTAATGGTACTCTGTCTGGTTCCTGATACTATGTCAGCTGGGTTAAGGGAACTCTGTTTGTCTCCTGATACTATGTCAGCTGGCTTAATGGAACTCTGTCTGGTTCCTGATACTATGTCAGCTGGCTTAATTGAACTCTGTCTGTCTCCTGATACTATGTCAGCTGGCTTAATGTAACTCTGTCTTGTTCCTGATACTATGTCAGCTGGCTTAATTGAACTCTGTCTGTCTCCTGATACTATGTCAGCTGGCTTAATGGAACTCTGTCTGTCTCCTGATACTATGTCAGCTGGCTTAATGGAACTCTGTCTGGTTCCTGATACTATGTCAGCTGGCTTAATGGAACTCTGTCTGTCTCCTGATACTATGTCAGCCTGCTTAATAATGGTACTCTGTCTCCTGATACTATGTCAGCTGGCTTAATGGAACTCTGTCTGGTTCCTGATACTATGTCAGCTGGCTTAATGGTACTCTGTCTCCTGATACTATGTCAGCTGGCTTAATGGAACTCTGTCTCCTGATACTATGTCAGCTGGCTTAATGGAACTCTGTCTCCTGATACTATGTCAGCTGGCTTAATGGAACACTGTTTCCTGATACTATGTCAGCTGGCTTAATGGAACTCTGTCTCCTGATACTATGTCAGCTGGCTTAATGGAACTCTGTCTCCTGATACTATGTCAGCTGGCTTAATGGAACTCTGTCTGTCTCCTGATACTATGTCAGCTGGCTTAATGGAACTCTGTCTCCTGATACTATGTCAGCTGGCTTAATGGAACTCTGTCTGTCTCCTGATACTATGTCAGCTGGCTTAATGGAACTCTGTCTGTCTCCTGATACTATGTCAGCTGGCTTAATGGAACTCTGTCTGGTTCCTGATACTAAGTCAGCTGGCTTAATGGAACTCTGTCTCCTGATACTATGTCAGCTGGCTTAATGGAACTCTGTCTGTCTCCTGATACTATGTCAGCTGGCTTAATGGAACTCTGTCTGTCTCCTGATACTATGTCAGCTGGCTTAATGGAACTCTGTCTGGTTCCTGATACTATGTCAGCTGGCTTAATGGAACTCTGTCTGTTTCCTGATACTATGTCAGCTGGCTTAATGGAACTCTGTCTCCTGAAACTATGTCAGCTGGCTTAATGGAACTCTGTCTGTCTCCTGATACTATGTCAGCAGGCTTAATGGAACTCTGTCTGTCTCCTGATACTATGTCAGCTGGCTTAATGGAACTCTGTCTGGTTCCTGATACTATGTCAGCTGGCTTAATGGAACTCTGTCTGGTTCCTGATACTATGTCAGCTGGCTTAATGGTACTCTGTCTGTCTCCTGATACTATGTCAGCTGGCTTAATAATGGTACTCTGTCTCCTGATACTATGTCAGCTGGCTTAATGGTACTCTGTCTCCTGATACTATGTCAGCTGGCTTAATGGAACTCTGTCTCCTGATACTATGTCAGCTGGCTTAATGGAACTCTGTCTCCTGATACTATGTCAGCTGGCTTAATGGAACACTGTTTCCTGATACTATGTCAGCTGGCTTAATGGAACTCTGTCTCCTGATACTATGTCAGCTGGCTTAATGGAACTCTGTCTCCTGATACTATGTCAGCTGGCTTAATGGAACTCTGTCTGTCTCCTGATACTATGTCAGCTGGCTTAATGGAACTCTGTCTCCTGATACTATGTCAGCTGGCTTAATGGAACTCTGTCTGTCTCCTGATACTATGTCAGCTGGCTTAATGGAACTCTGTCTGTCTCCTGATACTATGTCAGCTGGCTAATGGAACTCTGTCTGTCTCCTGATACTATGTCAGCTGGCTTAATGGAACTCTGTCTGGTTCCTGATACTATGTCAGCTGGCTTAATGGAACTCTGTCTGGTTCCTGATACTATGTCAGCTGGCTTAATGGTACTCTGTCTGTCTCCTGATACTATGTCAGCTGGCTTAATAATGGTACTCTGTCTCCTGATACTATGTCAGCTGGCTTAATGGTACTATGTCTCCTGATACTATGTCAGCTGGCTTAATGGAACTCTGTCTGGTTCCTGATACTATGTCAGCTGGCTTAATGGAACTCTGTCTGGTTCCTGATACTATGTCAGCTGGCTTAATGGTACTTTGTCTGTCTCCTGATACTATGTCAGCTGGCTTAATAATGGTACTCTGTCTCCTGATACTATGTCAGCTGGCTTAATGGTACACTGTCTCCTGATACTATGTCAGCTGGCTTAATAATGGGACTCTGTCTCCTGATACTATGTCAGCTGGCTTAATGGAACTCTGTCTGGTTCCTGATACTATGTCAGCTGGCTTAATGGAACTCTGTCTCCTGATACTATGTCAGCTGGCTTAATGGTACTCTGTCTGGTTCCTGATACTATGTCAGCTGGGTTAAGGGAACTCTGTTTGTCTCCTGATACTATGTCAGCTGGCTTAATGGAACTCTGTCTGGTTCCTGATACTATGTCAGCTGGCTTAATTGAACTCTGTCTGTCTCCTGATACTATGTCAGCTGGCTTAATGTAACTCTGTCTTGTTCCTGATACTATGTCAGCTGGCTTAATTGAACTCTGTCTGTCTCCTGATACTATGTCAGCTGGCTTAATGGAACTCTGTCTGTCTCCTGATACTATGTCAGCTGGCTTAATGGAACTCTGTCTGGTTCCTGATACTATGTCAGCTGGCTTAATGGAACTCTGTCTGTCTCCTGATACTATGTCAGCCTGCTTAATAATGGTACTCTGTCTCCTGATACTATGTCAGCTGGCTTAATGGAACTCTGTCTGGTTCCTGATACTATGTCAGCTGGCTTAATGGAACTCTGTCTGTCTCCTGATACTATGTCAGCTGGCTTAATGGAACTCTGTCTGGTTCCTGATACTATGTCAGCTGGCTTAATGGTACTCTGTCTGGTTCCTGATACTATGTCAGCTGGCTAAATGGTACTCTGTCTGTCTCCTGATACTATGTCAGCTGGCTTAATAATGGTACTCTGTCTCCTGATACTATGTCAGCTGGCTTAATGGTACTCTGTCTCCTGATACTATGTCAGCTGGCTTAATGGAACTCTGTCTCCTGATACTATGTCAGCTGGCTTAATGGAACTCTGTCTCCTGATACTATGTCAGCTGGCTTAATGGAACACTGTTTCCTGATACTATGTCAGCTGGCTTAATGGAACTCTGTCTCCTGATACTATGTCAGCTGGCTTAATGGAACTCTGTCTGTCTCCTGATACTATGTCAGCTGGCTTAATGGAACTCTGTCTCCTGATACTATGTCAGCTGGCTTAATGGAACTCTGTCTGTCTCCTGATACTATGTCAGCTGGCTTAATGGAACTCTGTCTGTCTCCTGATACTATGTCAGCTGGCTTAATGGAACTCTGTCTGGTTCCTGATACTAAGTCAGCTGGCTTAATGGAACTCTGTCTCCTGATACTATGTCAGCTGGCTTAATGGAACTCTGTCTGTCTCCTGATACTATGTCAGCAGGCTTAATGGAACTCTGTCTGTCTCCTGATACTATGTCAGCTGGCTTAATGGAACTCTGTCTGTTTCCTGATACTATATCAGCTGGCTTAATGGAACACTGTCTCCTGATACTATGTCAGTTGGCTTAATGGAACTCTGTCTGTCTCCTGATACTATGTCAGCTGGCTTAATGGAACTCTGTCTGTCTTCTGATACTATGTCAGCTGGCTTAATGGTACTCTGTCTCCTGATACTATGTCAGCTGGCTTAATGGAACTCTGTCTCCTGATACTATGTCAGCTGGCTTAATGGAACTCTGTCTGGTTCCTGATACTATGTCAGCTGGCTTAATGGAACTCTGTCTCCTGATACTATGTCAGCTGGCTTAATGGAACTCTGTCTGTCTCCTGATAGTATGTCAGCTGGCTAATGGAACTCTGTCTGTCTCCTGATACTATGTCAGCTGGCTTAATGGAACTCTGTCTGGTTCCTGATACTATGTCAGCTGGCTTAATGGAACTCTGTCTGGTTCCTGATACTATGTCAGCTGGCTTAATGGTACTCTGTCTGTCTCCTGATACTATGTCAGCTGGCTTAATAATGGTACTCTGTCTCCTGATACTATGTCAGCTGGCTTAATGGTACTATGTCTCCTGATACTATGTCAGCTGGCTTAATGGAACTCTGTCTGGTTCCTGATACTATGTCAGCTGGCTTAATGGAACTCTGTCTGGTTCCTGATACTATGTCAGCTGGCTTAATGGTACTTTGTCTGTCTCCTGATACTATGTCAGCTGGCTTAATTGAACTCTGTCTGTCTCCTGATACTATGTCAGCTGGCTTAATGTAACTCTGTCTTGTTCCTGATACTATGTCAGCTGGCTTAATTGAACTCTGTCTGTCTCCTGATACTATGTCAGCTGGCTTAATGGAACTCTGTCTGTCTCCTGATACTATGTCAGCTGGCTTAATGGAACTCTGTCTGGTTCCTGATACTATGTCAGCTGGCTTAATGGAACTCTGTCTGTCTCCTGATACTATGTCAGCCTGCTTAATAATGGTACTCTGTCTCCTGATACTATGTCAGCTGGCTTAATGGAACTCTGTCTGGTTCCTGATACTATGTCAGCTGGCTTAATGGAACTCTGTCTGTCTCCTGATACTATGTCAGCTGGCTTAATGGAACTCTGTCTGGTTCCTGATACTATGTCAGCTGGCTTAATGGTACTCTGTCTGGTTCCTGATACTATGTCAGCTGGCTAAATGGTACTCTGTCTGTCTCCTGATACTATGTCAGCTGGCTTAATAATGGTACTCTGTCTCCTGATACTATGTCAGCTGGCTTAATGGTACTCTGTCTCCTGATACTATGTCAGCTGGCTTAATGGAACTCTGTCTCCTGATACTATGTCAGCTGGCTTAATGGAACTCTGTCTCCTGATACTATGTCAGCTGGCTTAATGGAACACTGTTTCCTGATACTATGTCAGCTGGCTTAATGGAACTCTGTCTCCTGATACTATGTCAGCTGGCTTAATGGAACTCTGTCTGGTTCCTGATACTATGTCAGCTGGCTTAATGGAACTCTGTCTGTCTCCTGATACTATGTCAGCTGGCTTAATGGAACTCTGTCTGGTTCCTGATACTATGTCAGCTGGCTTAATGGTACTCTGTCTGGTTCCTGATACTATGTCAGCTGGCTAAATGGTACTCTGTCTGTCTCCTGATACTATGTCAGCTGGCTTAATAATGGTACTCTGTCTCCTGATACTATGTCAGCTGGCTTAATGGTACTCTGTCTCCTGATACTATGTCAGCTGGCTTAATGGAACTCTGTCTCCTGATACTATGTCAGCTGGCTTAATGGAACTCTGTCTCCTGATACTATGTCAGCTGGCTTAATGGAACACTGTTTCCTGATACTATGTCAGCTGGCTTAATGGAACTCTGTCTGGTTCCTGATACTATGTCAGCTGGCTTAATTGAACTCTGTCTGTCTCCTGATACTATGTCAGCTGGCTTAATGTAACTCTGTCTTGTTCCTGATACTATGTCAGCTGGCTTAATTGAACTCTGTCTGTCTCCTGATACTATGTCAGCTGGCTTAATGGAACTCTGTCTGTCTCCTGATACTATGTCAGCTGGCTTAATGGAACTCTGTCTGGTTCCTGATACTATGTCAGCTGGCTTAATGGAACTCTGTCTGTCTCCTGATACTATGTCAGCCTGCTTAATAATGGTACTCTGTCTCCTGATACTATGTCAGCTGGCTTAATGGAACTCTGTCTGGTTCCTGATACTATGTCAGCTGGCTTAATGGAACTCTGTCTGTCTCCTGATACTATGTCAGCTGGCTTAATGGAACTCTGTCTGGTTCCTGATACTATGTCAGCTGGCTTAATGGTACTCTGTCTGGTTCCTGATACTATGTCAGCTGGCTAAATGGTACTCTGTCTGTCTCCTGATACTATGTCAGCTGGCTTAATAATGGTACTCTGTCTCCTGATACTATGTCAGCTGGCTTAATGGTACTCTGTCTCCTGATACTATGTCAGCTGGCTTAATGGAACTCTGTCTCCTGATACTATGTCAGCTGGCTTAATGGAACTCTGTCTCCTGATACTATGTCAGCTGGCTTAATGGAACACTGTTTCCTGATACTATGTCAGCTGGCTTAATGGAACTCTGTCTCCTGATACTATGTCAGCTGGCTTAATGGAACTCTGTCTGTCTCCTGATACTATGTCAGCTGGCTTAATGGAACTCTGTCTCCTGATACTATGTCAGCTGGCTTAATGGAACTCTGTCTGTCTCCTGATACTATGTCAGCTGGCTTAATGGAACTCTGTCTGTCTCCTGATACTATGTCAGCTGGCTTAATGGAACTCTGTCTGGTTCCTGATACTAAGTCAGCTGGCTTAATGGAACTCTGTCTCCTGATACTATGTCAGCTGGCTTAATGGAACTCTGTCTGTCTCCTGATACTATGTCAGCAGGCTTAATGGAACTCTGTCTGTCTCCTGATACTATGTCAGCTGGCTTAATGGAACTCTGTCTGTTTCCTGATACTATATCAGCTGGCTTAATGGAACACTGTCTCCTGATACTATGTCAGTTGGCTTAATGGAACTCTGTCTGTCTCCTGATACTATGTCAGCTGGCTTAATGGAACTCTGTCTGTCTTCTGATACTATGTCAGCTGGCTTAATGGTACTCTGTCTCCTGATACTATGTCAGCTGGCTTAATGGAACTCTGTCTCCTGATACTATGTCAGCTGGCTTAATGGAACTCTGTCTGGTTCCTGATACTATGTCAGCTGGCTTAATGGAACTCTGTCTCCTGATACTATGTCAGCTGGCTTAATGGAACTCTGTCTGTCTCCTGATAGTATGTCAGCTGGCTAATGGAACTCTGTCTGTCTCCTGATACTATGTCAGCTGGCTTAATGGAACTCTGTCTGGTTCCTGATACTATGTCAGCTGGCTTAATGGAACTCTGTCTGGTTCCTGATACTATGTCAGCTGGCTTAATGGTACTCTGTCTGTCTCCTGATACTATGTCAGCTGGCTTAATAATGGTACTCTGTCTCCTGATACTATGTCAGCTGGCTTAATGGTACTATGTCTCCTGATACTATGTCAGCTGGCTTAATGGAACTCTGTCTGGTTCCTGATACTATGTCAGCTGGCTTAATGGAACTCTGTCTGGTTCCTGATACTATGTCAGCTGGCTTAATGGTACTTTGTCTGTCTCCTGATACTATGTCAGCTGGCTTAATTGAACTCTGTCTGTCTCCTGATACTATGTCAGCTGGCTTAATGTAACTCTGTCTTGTTCCTGATACTATGTCAGCTGGCTTAATTGAACTCTGTCTGTCTCCTGATACTATGTCAGCTGGCTTAATGGAACTCTGTCTGTCTCCTGATACTATGTCAGCTGGCTTAATGGAACTCTGTCTGGTTCCTGATACTATGTCAGCTGGCTTAATGGAACTCTGTCTGTCTCCTGATACTATGTCAGCCTGCTTAATAATGGTACTCTGTCTCCTGATACTATGTCAGCTGGCTTAATGGAACTCTGTCTGGTTCCTGATACTATGTCAGCTGGCTTAATGGAACTCTGTCTGTCTCCTGATACTATGTCAGCTGGCTTAATGGAACTCTGTCTGGTTCCTGATACTATGTCAGCTGGCTTAATGGTACTCTGTCTGGTTCCTGATACTATGTCAGCTGGCTAAATGGTACTCTGTCTGTCTCCTGATACTATGTCAGCTGGCTTAATAATGGTACTCTGTCTCCTGATACTATGTCAGCTGGCTTAATGGTACTCTGTCTCCTGATACTATGTCAGCTGGCTTAATGGAACTCTGTCTCCTGATACTATGTCAGCTGGCTTAATGGAACTCTGTCTCCTGATACTATGTCAGCTGGCTTAATGGAACACTGTTTCCTGATACTATGTCAGCTGGCTTAATGGAACTCTGTCTCCTGATACTATGTCAGCTGGCTTAATGGAACTCTGTCTCCTGATACTATGTCAGCTGGCTTAATGGAACTCTGTCTGTCTCCTGATACTATGTCAGCTGGCTTAATGGAACTCTGTCTCCTGATACTATGTCAGCTGGCTTAATGGAACTCTGTCTGTCTCCTGATACTATGTCAGCTGGCTTAATGGTACTCTGTCTCCTGATACTATGTCAGCTGGCTTAATGGAACTCTGTCTGTCTCCTGATACTATGTCAGCTGGCTTAATGGAACTCTGTCTCCTGATACTATGTCAGCTGGCTTAATGGAACTCTGTCTGTCTCCTGATACTATGTCAGCTGGCTTAATGGAACTCTGTCTGTCTCCTGATACTATGTCAGCTGGCTTAATGGAACTCTGTCTGGTTCCTGATACTATGTCAGCTGGCTTAATGGAACTCTGTTTGTTTCCTGATACTATGTCAGCTGGCTTAATGGAACTCTGTCTCCTGAAACTATGTCAGCTGGCTTAATGGAACTCTGTCTGTCTCCTGATACTATGTCAGCAGGCTTAATGGAACTCTGTCTGTCTCCTGATACTATGTCAGCTGGCTTAATGGAACTCTGTCTGTTTCCTGATACTATATCAGCTGGCTTAATGGAACACTGTCTCCTGATACTATGTCAGCTGGCTTAATGGAACTCTGTCTGTCTCCTGATACTATGTCAGCTGGCTTAATGGAACTCTGTCTGTCTTCTGATACTATGTCAGCTGGCTTAATGGTACTCTGTCTCCTGATACTATGTCAGCTGGCTTAATGGAACTCTGTCTCCTGATACTATGTCAGCTGGCTTAATGTAACTCTGTCTTGTTCCTGATACTATGTCAGCTGGCTTAATTGAACTCTGTCTGTCTCCTGATACTATGTCAGCTGGCTTAATGGAACTCTGTCTGTCTCCTGATACTATGTCAGCTGGCTTAATGGAACTCTGTCTGGTTCCTGATACTATGTCAGCTGGCTTAATGGAACTCTGTCTGTCTCCTGATACTATGTCAGCCTGCTTAATAATGGTACTCTGTCTCCTGATACTATGTCAGCTGGCTTAATGGAACTCTGTCTGGTTCCTGATACTATGTCAGCTGGCTTAATGGAACTCTGTCTGTCTCCTGATACTATGTCAGCTGGCTTAATGGAACTCTGTCTGGTTCCTGATACTATGTCAGCTGGCTTAATGGAACTCTGTCTGGTTCCTGATACTATGTCAGCTGGCTAAATGGTACTCTGTCTGTCTCCTGATACTATGTCAGCTGGCTTAATAATGGTACTCTGTCTCCTGATACTATGTCAGCTGGCTTAATGGTACTCTGTCTCCTGATACTATGTCAGCTGGCTTAATGGAACTCTGTCTCCTGATACTATGTCAGCTGGCTTAATGGAACTCTGTCTCCTGATACTATGTCAGCTGGCTTAATGGAACACTGTTTCCTGATACTATGTCAGCTGGCTTAATGGAACTCTGTCTCCTGATACTATGTCAGCTGGCTTAATGGAACTCTGTCTCCTGATACTATGTCAGCTGGCTTAATGGAACTCTGTCTGTCTCCTGATACTATGTCAGCTGGCTTAATGGAACTCTGTCTCCTGATACTATGTCAGCTGGCTTAATGGAACTCTGTCTGTCTCCTGATACTATGTCAGCTGGCTTAATGGAACTCTGTCTGTCTCCTGATACTATGTCAGCTGGCTTAATGGAACTCTGTCTGGTTCCTGATACTAAGTCAGCTGGCTTAATGGAACTCTTTCTCCTGATACTATGTCAGCTGGCTTAATGGAACTCTGTCTGTCTCCTGATACTATGTCAGCAGGCTTAATGGAACTCTGTCTGTCTCCTGATACTATGTCAGCTGGCTTAATGGAACTCTGTCTGTTTCCTGATACTATATCAGCTGGCTTAATGGAACACTGTCTCCTGATACTATGTCAGTTGGCTTAATGGAACTCTGTCTGTCTCCTGATACTATGTCAGCTGGCTTAATGGAACTCTGTCTGTCTTCTGATACTATGTCAGCTGGCTTAATAATGGTACTCTGTCTCCTGATACTATGTCAGCTGGCTTAATGGTACTATGTCTCCTGATACTATGTCAGCTGGCTTAATGGAACTCTGTCTGGTTCCTGATACTATGTCAGCTGGCTTAATGGAACTCTGTCTGGTTCCTGATACTATGTCAGCTGGCTTAATGGTACTTTGTCTGTCTCCTGATACTATGTCAGCTGGCTTAATTGAACTCTGTCTGTCTCCTGATACTATGTCAGCTGGCTTAATGTAACTCTGTCTTGTTCCTGATACTATGTCAGCTGGCTTAATTGAACTCTGTCTGTCTCCTGATACTATGTCAGCTGGCTTAATGGAACTCTGTCTGTCTCCTGATACTATGTCAGCTGGCTTAATGGAACTCTGTCTGGTTCCTGATACTATGTCAGCTGGCTTAATGGAACTCTGTCTGTCTCCTGATACTATGTCAGCCTGCTTAATAATGGTACTCTGTCTCCTGATACTATGTCAGCTGGCTTAATGGAACTCTGTCTGGTTCCTGATACTATGTCAGCTGGCTTAATGGAACTCTGTCTGTCTCCTGATACTATGTCAGCTGGCTTAATGGAACTCTGTCTGGTTCCTGATACTATGTCAGCTGGCTTAATGGTACTCTGTCTGGTTCCTGATACTATGTCAGCTGGCTAAATGGTACTCTGTCTGTCTCCTGATACTATGTCAGCTGGCTTAATAATGGTACTCTGTCTCCTGATACTATGTCAGCTGGCTTAATGGTACTATGTCTCCTGATACTATGTCAGCTGGCTTAATGGAACTCTGTCTGGTTCCTGATACTATGTCAGCTGGCTTAATGGAACTCTGTCTGGTTCCTGATACTATGTCAGCTGGCTTAATGGTACTTTGTCTGTCTCCTGATACTATGTCAGCTGGCTTAATTGAACTCTGTCTGTCTCCTGATACTATGTCAGCTGGCTTAATGTAACTCTGTCTGGTTCCTGATACTATGTCAGCTGGCTTAATGGTACTCTGTCTGGTTCCTGATACTATGTCAGCTGGCTAAATGGTACTCTGTCTGTCTCCTGATACTATGTCAGCTGGCTTAATAATGGTACTCTGTCTCCTGATACTATGTCAGCTGGCTTAATGGTACTATGTCTCCTGATACTATGTCAGCTGGCTTAATGGAACTCTGTCTGGTTCCTGATACTATGTCAGCTGGCTTAATGGAACTCTGTCTGGTTCCTGATACTATGTCAGCTGGCTTAATGGTACTTTGTCTGTCTCCTGATACTATGTCAGCTGGCTTAATTGAACTCTGTCTGTCTCCTGATACTATGTCAGCTGGCTTAATGTAACTCTGTCTTGTTCCTGATACTATGTCAGCTGGCTTAATTGAACTCTGTCTGTCTCCTGATACTATGTCAGCTGGCTTAATGGAACTCTGTCTGTCTCCTGATACTATGTCAGCTGGCTTAATGGAACTCTGTCTGGTTCCTGATACTATGTCAGCTGGCTTAATGGAACTCTGTCTGTCTCCTGATACTATGTCAGCCTGCTTAATAATGGTACTCTGTCTCCTGATACTATGTCAGCTGGCTTAATGGAACTCTGTCTGGTTCCTGATACTATGTCAGCTGGCTTAATGGAACTCTGTCTGTCTCCTGATACTATGTCAGCTGGCTTAATGGAACTCTGTCTGGTTCCTGATACTATGTCAGCTGGCTTAATGGTACTCTGTCTGGTTCCTGATACTATGTCAGCTGGCTAAATGGTACTCTGTCTGTCTCCTGATACTATGTCAGCTGGCTTAATAATGGTACTCTGTCTCCTGATACTATGTCAGCTGGCTTAATGGTACTCTGTCTCCTGATACTATGTCAGCTGGCTTAATGGAACTCTGTCTCCTGATACTATGTCAGCTGGCTTAATGGAACTCTGTCTCCTGATACTATGTCAGCTGGCTTAATGGAACACTGTTTCCTGATACTATGTCAGCTGGCTTAATGGAACTCTGTCTCCTGATACTATGTCAGCTGGCTTAATGGAACTCTGTCTCCTGATACTATGTCAGCTGGCTTAATGGAACTCTGTCTGTCTCCTGATACTATGTCAGCTGGCTTAATGGAACTCTGTCTCCTGATACTATGTCAGCTGGCTTAATGGAACTCTGTCTGTCTCCTGATACTATGTCAGCTGGCTTAATGGTACTCTGTCTCCTGATACTATGTCAGCTGGCTTAATGGAACTCTGTCTGTCTCCTGATACTATGTCAGCTGGCTTAATGGAACTCTGTCTCCTGATACTATGTCAGCTGGCTTAATGGAACTCTGTCTGTCTCCTGATACTATGTCAGCTGGCTTAATGGAACTCTGTCTGTCTCCTGATACTATGTCAGCTGGCTTATTGGAACTCTGTCTGGTTCCTGATACTATGTCAGCTGGCTTAATGGAACTCTGTTTGTTTCCTGATACTATGTCAGCTGGCTTAATGGAACTCTGTCTCCTGAAACTATGTCAGCTGGCTTAATGGAACTCTGTCTGTCTCCTGATACTATGTCAGCAGGCTTAATGGAACTCTGTCTGTCTCCTGATACTATGTCAGCTGGCTTAATGGAACTCTGTCTGTTTCCTGATACTATATCAGCTGGCTTAATGGAACACTGTCTCCTGATACTATGTCAGCTGGCTTAATGGAACTCTGTCTGTCTCCTGATACTATGTCAGCTGGCTTAATGGAACTCTGTCTGTCTTCTGATACTATGTCAGCTGGCTTAATGGTACTCTGTCTCCTGATACTATGTCAGCTGGCTTAATGGAACTCTGTCTCCTGATACTATGTCAGCTGGCTTAATGGAACTCTGTCTGGTTCCTGATACTATGTCAGCTGGCTTAATGGAACTCTGTCTCCTGATACTATGTCAGCTGGCTTAATGGAACTCTGTCTGTCTCCTGATAGTATGTCAGCTGGCTAATGGAACTCTATCTGTCTCCTGATACTATGTCAGCTGGCTTAATGGAACTCTGTCTGGTTCCTGATACTATGTCAGCTGGCTTAATGGAACTCTGTCTGGTTCCTGATACTATGTCAGCTGGCTTAATGGTACTCTGTCTGTCTCCTGATACTATGTCAGCTGGCTTAATAATGGTACTCTGTCTCCTGATACTATGTCAGCTGGCTTAATGGTACTATGTCTCCTGATACTATGTCAGCTGGCTTAATGGAACTCTGTCTGGTTCCTGATACTATGTCAGCTGGCTTAATGGAACTCTGTCTGGTTCCTGATACTATGTCAGCTGGCTTAATGGTACTTTGTCTGTCTCCTGATACTATGTCAGCTGGCTTAATAATGGTACTCTGTCTCCTGATACTATGTCAGCTGGCTTAATGGTACACTGTCTCCTGATACTATGTCAGCTGGCTTAATAATGGGACTCTGTCTCCTGATACTATGTCAGCTGGCTTAATGGAACTCTGTCTGGTTCCTGATACTATGTCAGCTGGCTTAATGGTACTCTGTCTGGTTCCTGATACTATGTCAGCTGGGTTAAGGGAACTCTGTTTGTCTCCTGATACTATGTCAGCTGGCTTAATGGAACTCTGTCTGGTTCCTGATACTATGTCAGCTGGCTTAATTGAACTCTGTCTGTCTCCTGATACTATGTCAGCTGGCTTAATGTAACTCTGTCTTGTTCCTGATACTATGTCAGCTGGCTTAATTGAACTCTGTCTGTCTCCTGATACTATGTCAGCTGGCTTAATGGAACTCTGTCTGTCTCCTGATACTATGTCAGCTGGCTTAATGGAACTCTGTCTGGTTCCTGATACTATGTCAGCTGGCTTAATGGAACTCTGTCTGTCTCCTGATACTATGTCAGCCTGCTTAATAATGGTACTCTGTCTCCTGATACTATGTCAGCTGGCTTAATGGAACTCTGTCTGGTTCCTGATACTATGTCAGCTGGCTTAATGGAACTCTGTCTGTCTCCTGATACTATGTCAGCTGGCTTATTGGAACTCTGTCTGGTTCCTGATACTATGTCAGCTGGCTTAATGGTACTCTGTCTGTCTCCTGATACTATGTCAGCTGGCTTAATAATGGTACTCTGTCTCCTGATACTATGTCAGCTGGCTTAATGGTACTCTGTCTGTCTCCTGATACTATGTCAGCTGGCTTAATGGAACTCTGTCTGTCTTCTGATACTATGTCAGCTGGCTTAATGGTACTCTGTCTCCTGATACTATGTCAGCTGGCTTAATGGAACTCTGTCTCCTGATACTATGTCAGCTGGCTTAATGGAACTCTGTCTGGTTCCTGATACTATGTCAGCTGGCTTAATGGAACTCTGTCTCCTGATACTATGTCAGCTGGCTTAATGGAACTCTGTCTGTCTCCTGATAGTATGTCAGCTGGCTAATGGAACTCTGTCTGTCTCCTGATACTATGTCAGCTGGCTTAATGGAACTCTGTCTGGTTCCTGATACTATGTCAGCTGGCTTAATGGAACTCTGTCTGGTTCCTGATACTATGTCAGCTGGCTTAATGGTACTCTGTCTGTCTCCTGATACTATGTCAGCTGGCTTAATAATGGTACTCTGTCTCCTGATACTATGTCAGCTGGCTTAATGGTACTATGTCTCCTGATACTATGTCAGCTGGCTTAATGGAACTCTGTCTGGTTCCTGATACTATGTCAGCTGGCTTAATGGAACTCTGTCTGGTTCCTGATACTATGTCAGCTGGCTTAATGGTACTTTGTCTGTCTCCTGATACTATGTCAGCTGGCTTAATTGAACTCTGTCTGTCTCCTGATACTATGTCAGCTGGCTTAATGTAACTCTGTCTTGTTCCTGATACTATGTCAGCTGGCTTAATTGAACTCTGTCTGTCTCCTGATACTATGTCAGCTGGCTTAATGGAACTCTGTCTGTCTCCTGATACTATGTCAGCTGGCTTAATGGAACTCTGTCTGGTTCCTGATACTATGTCAGCTGGCTTAATGGAACTCTGTCTGTCTCCTGATACTATGTCAGCCTGCTTAATAATGGTACTCTGTCTCCTGATACTATGTCAGCTGGCTTAATGGAACTCTGTCTGGTTCCTGATACTATGTCAGCTGGCTTAATGGAACTCTGTCTGTCTCCTGATACTATGTCAGCTGGCTTAATGGAACTCTGTCTGGTTCCTGATACTATGTCAGCTGGCTTAATGGTACTCTGTCTGGTTCCTGATACTATGTCAGCTGGCTAAATGGTACTCTGTCTGTCTCCTGATACTATGTCAGCTGGCTTAATAATGGTACTCTGTCTCCTGATACTATGTCAGCTGGCTTAATGGTACTCTGTCTCCTGATACTATGTCAGCTGGCTTAATGGAACTCTGTCTCCTGATACTATGTCAGCTGGCTTAATGGAACTCTGTCTCCTGATACTATGTCAGCTGGCTTAATGGAACACTGTTTCCTGATACTATGTCAGCTGGCTTAATGGAACTCTGTCTCCTGATACTATGTCAGCTGGCTTAATGGAACTCTGTCTCCTGATACTATGTCAGCTGGCTTAATGGAACTCTGTCTGTCTCCTGATACTATGTCAGCTGGCTTAATGGAACTCTGTCTCCTGATACTATGTCAGCTGGCTTAATGGAACTCTGTCTGTCTCCTGATACTATGTCAGCTGGCTTAATGGTACTCTGTCTCCTGATACTATGTCAGCTGGCTTAATGGAACTCTGTCTGTCTCCTGATACTATGTCAGCTGGCTTAATGGAACTCTGTCTCCTGATACTATGTCAGCTGGCTTAATGGAACTCTGTCTGTCTCCTGATACTATGTCAGCTGGCTTAATGGAACTCTGTCTGTCTCCTGATACTATGTCAGCTGGCTTAATGGAACTCTGTCTGGTTCCTGATACTATGTCAGCTGGCTTAATGGAACTCTGTTTGTTTCCTGATACTATGTCAGCTGGCTTAATGGAACTCTGTCTCCTGAAACTATGTCAGCTGGCTTAATGGAACTCTGTCTGTCTCCTGATACTATGTCAGCAGGCTTAATGGAACTCTGTCTGTCTCCTGATACTATGTCAGCTGGCTTAATGGAACTCTGTCTGTTTCCTGATACTATATCAGCTGGCTTAATGGAACACTGTCTCCTGATACTATGTCAGCTGGCTTAATGGAACTCTGTCTGTCTCCTGATACTATGTCAGCTGGCTTAATGGAACTCTGTCTGTCTTCTGATACTATGTCAGCTGGCTTAATGGTACTCTGTCTCCTGATACTATGTCAGCTGGCTTAATGGAACTCTGTCTCCTGATACTATGTCAGCTGGCTTAATGGAACTCTGTCTGGTTCCTGATACTATGTCAGCTGGCTTAATGGAACTCTGTCTCCTGATACTATGTCAGCTGGCTTAATGGAACTCTGTCTGTCTCCTGATAGTATGTCAGCTGGCTAATGGAACTCTATCTGTCTCCTGATACTATGTCAGCTGGCTTAATGGAACTCTGTCTGGTTCCTGATACTATGTCAGCTGGCTTAATGGAACTCTGTCTGGTTCCTGATACTATGTCAGCTGGCTTAATGGTACTCTGTCTGTCTCCTGATACTATGTCAGCTGGCTTAATAATGGTACTCTGTCTCCTGATACTATGTCAGCTGGCTTAATGGTACTATGTCTCCTGATACTATGTCAGCTGGCTTAATGGAACTCTGTCTGGTTCCTGATACTATGTCAGCTGGCTTAATGGAACTCTGTCTGGTTCCTGATACTATGTCAGCTGGCTTAATGGTACTTTGTCTGTCTCCTGATACTATGTCAGCTGGCTTAATAATGGTACTCTGTCTCCTGATACTATGTCAGCTGGCTTAATGGTACACTGTCTCCTGATACTATGTCAGCTGGCTTAATAATGGGACTCTGTCTCCTGATACTATGTCAGCTGGCTTAATGGAACTCTGTCTGGTTCCTGATACTATGTCAGCTGGCTTAATGGAACTCTGTCTGGTTCCTGATACTATGTCAGCTGGCTTAATGGTACTCTGTCTGTCTCCTGATACTATGTCAGCTGGCTTAATAATGGTACTCTGTCTCCTGATACTATGTCAGCTGGCTTAATGGTACTATGTCTCCTGATACTATGTCAGCTGGCTTAATGGAACTCTGTCTGGTTCCTGATACTATGTCAGCTGGCTTAATGGAACTCTGTCTGGTTCCTGATACTATGTCAGCTGGCTTAATGGTACTTTGTCTGTCTCCTGATACTATGTCAGCTGGCTTAATAATGGTACTCTGTCTCCTGATACTATGTCAGCTGGCTTAATGGTACACTGTCTCCTGATACTATGTCAGCTGGCTTAATAATGGGACTCTGTCTCCTGATACTATGTCAGCTGGCTTAATGGAACTCTGTCTCCTGATACTATGTCAGCTGGCTTAATGGTACTCTGTCTGGTTCCTGATACTATGTCAGCTGGGTTAAGGGAACTCTGTTTGTCTCCTGATACTATGTCAGCTGGCTTAATGGAACTCTGTCTGGTTCCTGATACTATGTCAGCTGGCTTAATTGAACTCTGTCTGTCTCCTGATACTATGTCAGCTGGCTTAATGTAACTCTGTCTTGTTCCTGATACTATGTCAGCTGGCTTAATTGAACTCTGTCTGTCTCCTGATACTATGTCAGCTGGCTTAATGGAACTCTGTCTGTCTCCTGATACTATGTCAGCTGGCTTAATGGAACTCTGTCTGGTTCCTGATACTATGTCAGCTGGCTTAATGGAACTCTGTCTGTCTCCTGATACTATGTCAGCCTGCTTAATAATGGTACTCTGTCTCCTGATACTATGTCAGCTGGCTTAATGGAACTCTGTCTGGTTCCTGATACTATGTCAGCTGGCTTAATGGAACTCTGTCTGTCTCCTGATACTATGTCAGCTGGCTTATTGGAACTCTGTCTGGTTCCTGATACTATGTCAGCTGGCTTAATGGAACTCTGTCTGGTTCCTGATACTATGTCAGCTGGCTTAATGGTACTCTGTCTGTCTCCTGATACTATGTCAGCTGGCTTAATAATGGTACTCTGTCTCCTGATACTATGTCAGCTGGCTTAATGGAACTCTGTCTCCTGATACTATGTCAGCTGGCTTAATGGAACTCTGTCTGGTTCCTGATACTATGTCAGCTGGCTTAATGGAACTCTGTCTGGTTCCTGATACTGTGTCAGCTGGCTTAATGGTACTCTGTCTGTCTCCTGATACTATGTCAGCTGGCTTAATGGTACTCTGTCTCCTGATACTATGTCAGCTGGCTTAATGGATCACTGTCTCCTGATACTATGTCAGCTGGCTTAATGGAACTCTGTTTCCTGATACTATGTCAGCTGGCTTAATGGAACTCTGTCTGTCTCCTGATACTATGTCAGCTGGCTTAATAATGGTACTCTGTCTCCTGATACTATGTCAGCTGGCTTAATGGAACACTGTCTCCTGATACTATGTCAGCTGGCTTAATAATGGTACTCTGTCTCCTGATACTATGTCAGCTGGCTTAATGGTACACTGTCTCCTGATACTATGTCAGCTGGCTTAATAATGGTACTCTGTCTCCTGATACTATGTCAGCTGGCTTAATGGAACTCTGTCTGGTTCCTGATACTATGTCAGCTGGCTTAATGGAACTCTGTCTCCTGATACTATGTCAGCTGGCTTAATGGAACTCTGTCTGTCTCCTGATACTATGTCAGCTGGCTTAATGGAACTCTGTCTGGTTCCTGATACTATGTCAGCTGGCTTAATGGAACTCTGTCTGGTTTCTGATACTATGTCAGCTGGCTTAATGGTACTCTGTCTGTCTCCTGATACTATGTCAGCTGGCCTAATAATGGTACTCTGTCTCCTGATACTATGTCAGCTGGCTTAATGGTACTCTGTCTCCTGATACTATGTCAGCTGGCTTAATGGAACTCTGTCTGGTTCCTGATACTATGTCAGCTGGCTTAATGGAACTCTGTCTGGTTCCTGATACTATGTCAGCTGGCTTAATGGTGCTCTGTCTGTCTCCTGATACTTTGTCAGCTGGCTTAATGGTACTCTGTCTCCTGATACTATGTCAGCTGGCTTAATGGAACACTGTCTCCTGATACTATGTCAGCTGGCTTAATAATGGTACTCTGTCTCCTGATACTATGTCAGCTGGCTTAATGGAACTCTGTCTGGTTCCTGATACTATGTCAGCTGGCTTAATTGAACTCTGTCTGTCTCCTGATACTATGTCAGCTGGCTAAATGGAACACTGTCTCCTGATACTATGTCAGCTGGCTTAATAATGGTACTCTGTCTCCTGATACTATGTCAGCTGGCTTAATGGAACTCTGTCTGGTTCCTGATACTATGTCAGCTGGCTTAATTGAACTCTGTCTGTCTCCTGATACTATGTCAGCTGGCTTAATGGAACTCTGTCTGGTTCCTGATACTATGTCAGCTGGCTTAATGGAACTCTGTCTCCTGATACTATGTCAGCTGGCTTAATGGAACTCTGTCTGGTTCCTGATACTATGTCAGCTGGCTTACTGGCTAACTCAAGATTTGTCAGCTGGCTTAATAATGGTACTCTGTCTCCTGATACTATGTCAGCTGGCTTAATGGAACTCTGTCTGTCTCCTGATACTATGTCAGCTGGCTTAATGGAACTCTGTCTGGTTCCTGATACTATGTCAGCTGGCTTACTGGCTAACTCAAGATTTTGGACTTCTTTCGTGTGTGTGTTTGTGTGTGTGTGTGTGTGTGTGTGTGTGTGTGTGTGTGTGTGTGTGTGTGTGTGTGTGTGTGTGTGTGTGTGTGTGTGTGTGTGTGTGTGTGTGTGTGTGAGAGAGTGTTTTTGTAGGTGTGTGTGTGTGTGTGTGTCTGGGTGTGTGTGTGTGTGTGTGTGTGTGATTGTGTTTGTGTGTGTGTGTGTTTATGTGTTTGTGAATGTGTATATGTGTGTGTGTGTGTGTGTGTGTGTGTGTGTGTGTGTGTGTGTGTGTGTGTGTGTGTGTGTGTGTGTGTGTGTGTGTGTGTGTGTGTGTGTGTGTGTGTGTGTGTGTGTGTGTGTGTGTGTGTGTGTGTGTCTGTGTGTGTGTGTGTGTGTGTGTGTGTGTCTGTGTGTGAGTGTGTTTGTGTGTGTGCGTCCCTGTTTTGCATTAATGATTTAAACATCCTCCCAAACCTGTTGACAGACACACACTCATTAAGAACCTCGTGTTCAATCCTTTGGCCTGTGGTGCTCTGTGTACATCAGGCTCACGAGGTGCCACTGGGACTGAGGTTGAGGTGGTACGGTGATGGTCTAGAATGCCTTAGTCATTTCAATCAGGTGATGTTCAAATCAATAGCCAGTATCCTCAGCCACCGCTGGGTGTAGCCATGGTGATGGTCTCCAGGTGTTGGGTCCCAGACACACTCATAACACCACCACACCACCTTACTATCGCACACAAACCACGTCCAAAATTACTAAATGTTTCCTACGTAACGCCCTTCGAGCTCTGGTCAAAAGTAGTTCACTGTATAGGGAATAGGTTACCATTTGGGACGCAGATACCATCACGCTAACCCATTCATCATATCCATCACAGAGAACTCAGGGCTTAATGGGGAGTCAATCAATAACTCTTAGGGGTTATACTGAACCAAGAGGACTGTGCTGAGTCCTGAAACTGATACTAATGGGCCCCAGACATCCCATCTCCAACATGCCACACATCACTGTCTGTCAGGCCACAACCCATAAGTGCCATTGTCACCAGAAGCCGCAGACGCATTGGTCATCCTCTGGTGACAGTCGGTGAGTGGTGTCCGAGTTCTTCCCAGACCCTCTCCAGTCAGGACACTTATGGTGCAAAGGAGGCTGGTGGGCGGAAACTTGGAGGACAGGCACATTGTAATGGTTGCAATAGAATACATGGAAATGTATCAAACCAATGGAAACAATGCGTTTAGATGTATTTGATACTGTTCCATTAGTTCAACTGCAGTGATGACAACGAGCCTATCCTCCTATCTCTCCACCCACCAGCCTCCTCTGGGCCACAACAGTGTTTTCACACTTGGTCCCTTTCAGACAAATATTTGCTTGAATTCCGTTGTCTGGCTCCCTTTTGTGAACACAAATGTGAACGCAAAGCTCCCCAGGTTCACTTGTCATTATTCCCGCACCCCACACACTAGACTACTGCAACACCGTTTCCCCTGCTATAACCCCTCACACTAGACTACTGTAACACCGTTTCCCCTGTCATAACCCCTCACACTAGACTACTGCAACACCGTTTCCCCTGCTATAACCCCTCACACTAGACTACTGCAACACCGTTTCCCCTGCTATAACCCCTCACACTAGACTACTGTAACACCGTTTCCCCTGTCATAACCCCTCACACTAGACTACTGTAACACCGTTTCCCCTGCTATAACCCCTCACACTAGACTACTGTAACACCGTTTCCCCTGCTATAACCCCTCACACTAGACTACTGCAACACCGTTTCCCCTGTAATAAACCCCTCACACTAGACTACTGTAACACCATTTCCCCTGCTATAACCCCTCACACTAGACTACTGCAACACCGTTTCCCCTGCCGGAACCCCTCACACTAGACTACTGTAACACCGTTTCCCCTGCTATAACCCCTCACACTAGACTACTGCAACACCGTTTCCCCTGCTATAACCCCTCACACTAGACTACTGCCATAACCCCTCACACTAGACTACTGCAACACCCTTTCCCCTGCTATAACCCCTCACACTAGACTACTGCCATAACCCCACACACTAGACTACAGTAACACCGTTTCCCCTGCTATAACCCCTCACACTAGACTACTGCCATAACCCCACACACTAGACTACAGTAACACCGTTTCCCCTGCTATAACCCCTCACACTAGACTACTGCCATAACCCCACACACTAGACTACAGTAACACCGTTTCCCCTGCTATAACCCCTCACACTAGACTACTGCAACACCGTTTCCCCTGCTATAACCCCTCACACTAGACTACTGTAACACCGTTTCCCCTGACATAACCCCTCACACTAGACTACTGTAACACCGTTTCCCCTGCCATAACCCCTCACACTAGACTACTGTAACACCGTTTCCCCTGCCATAACCCCTCACACTAGACTACTGCAACACCGTTTCCCATGCCATAACCCCTCACACTAGACTACTGTAACACCGTTTCCCCTGCCATAACCCCTCACACTAGACTACTGTAACACCGTTTCCCCTGCTATAACCCCTCATACCCTCATAGTAGACTACTGTAACACCGTTTCCCCTGCCATAACCCCTCACACTAGACTACAGTAACACCGTTTCCCCTGCTATAACCCCACACACTAGACTACTGTAACACCGTTTCCCCTGCCATAACCCCTCACACTAGACTACTGCGAAGATGATGATGTGCCAGTTGGTGGGAAAATCGTGTGCTGTTTTTGGTTATTAATGAGCGATTGTCAAGGATGCACAGATATTCCAAAATATGTGGAGTTTTTGGTTCAAGATGATTTGTTTGTAATATGTAATCTATAGGCTAAGAGAGCTTCATAAACTGTTTATTGATTGTGGGGTTGGAATAGTGTGAGAAGACAACATATTTGGTGAGAATCACAACATAGAACACAAAATCAATTCTAGCTCTTAAAGGGGCAGTAGCCTACATTGGGTGGACAATCAATGATATCTCTTAAAGGGGCGGTAGCCTACATTGGGTGGACAATCAATGATATCTCTTAAAGGGGCGGTAGCCTACATTGGGTGGACAACCAATGATATCTCTTAAAGGGGCAGTAGCCTACATTGCGTGGACAATTTTCAATTACAATATTTATTCTTCTGCTATTTATTCTGTTACCGATAATATTTACATGTTAATAATATCTTCTGTTACAATTATTATGTCTCATCTTTTAACTGCAGTCTATTAGCTTCCATAATGTAAGTAGGTAAATCTGGCTGTCCAATAACACATTCTGATGGAATGCCTTGTCCTGCATTTTATAAAAACTTTGAAAAAAGATCTTGGTTCCTTTCTAAACATAGCAAAGAGGACTTGGACCACAAAATAGGTGAAGTGAACTGGCAAAAGAGTTGAGTCCTCATTCAAAGGCAAGGAGTTTGAATACAAAGAGAACTGAGGTCTTAGCTTTTTTTACCCCAGAGTTCACTTTATTAAAGAGGACTGATATTGGTAATTTTAAAGAGGTCTGTATGTGAAAACCCTCTTGCCATAAATGTTGTTACCGAGTGGGCCGGAGAGGAACTCAGACACCACCCACTGACTGTCACCAGAGGAGGACCAATGCATGTGGGGGTTCTGGTGACATGGCACTGGGCTCACTCTGCTAGGACAGGACTCTCACTCTGCTAGGACAGGACTCTCACTCTGCTAGGACAGGACTCTCACTCTGCTAGGACAGGACTCTCACTCTGCTAGGACAGGACACTCACTCTGCTAGGACAGGACTCTCACTCTGCTAGGACAGGACTCTCACTCTGCTAGGACAGGACTCTCACTCTGCTAGGACAGGACTCTCACTCTGCTAGGACAGGACTCTCACTCTGCAAGGACAGGACTCTCACTCTGCTACGACAGGACTCTCACTCTGCTAGGACAGGACTCTCACTCTGCTAGGACAGGACTCTCACTCTGCTAGGACAGGACTCTCACTCTGCTAGGACAGGACTCTCACTCTGCTAGGACAGGACTCTCACTCTGCTAGGACAGGACTCTCACTCTGCTAGGACAGGACACTCACTCTGCTAGGACAGGACACTCACTCTGCTAGGACAGGACTCTCACTCTGCTAGGACAGGACTCTCACTCTGCTAGGACAGGACTCTCACTCTGCTAGGACAGGACACTCACTCTGCTAGGACAGGACACTCACTCTGCTAGGACAGGACACTCACTCTGCTAGGACAGGACTCTCACTCTGCTAGGACAGGACTCTCACTCTGCTAGGACAGGACTCTCACTCTGCTAGGACAGGACACTCACTCTGCTAGGACAGGACTCTCACTCTGCTAGGACAGGACTCTCACTCTGCTAGGACAGGACTCTCACTCTGCTAGGACAGGACTCTCACTCTGCTAGGACAGGACTCTCACTCTGCTAGGACAGGACACTCACTCTGCTAGGACAGGACTCTCACTCTGCTAGGACAGGACTCTCACTCTGCTAGGACAGGACTCTCACTCTGCTAGGACAGGACACTCACTCTGCTAGGACAGGAGTTGACCCCTTGCCAGATTGATTGAGGTCCTCCAATACTTTCCATTGCCCACAGCCCAGATTAACAGGAAACCTAGATACACACATTCAGTCCCCCCTCTCTGTCTCTCTCTCTGTCTCTCTCTCTCTCTCTCTCTCTCTCTCTCTCTCTCTCTCTCTCTCTCTCTCTCTCTCTCTCTCTCTCTCTCTCTCTCTCTCTCTCTCTCTCTCTCTCTCTCTCTCTCTCTCTCTCTCTCTCTCTTTCTCTCAACTTCTCTGCTGCTTTTGCAACTGCTAATGGGTATCCTAATAAAATACCAAATACCAAAATAAATGTAGATAACCTGCTTGGTCTGCTTCTTCCTTAACCTCAGCATTGATCAACACCATGCTTGGCTTCGGTCATACTGCCACTTTGTGGTAGGATGGTAGATAGCAACTGCAGAGGACCAGTTGACAAAATCAAAGCCCATATTATTCAGAAAATTTGTCTCAGAGTAGGATTGCTGATCTAGAATCAGTTTAGTCATTTACACCATAATGATCAACATTACATGGACATAGGGGCCTGATCCTAGAACAGCACTCGTACTCTAAGAGGCCATAGGGCCCAGGCCTCTGAGAATCCTGGGCCATGTTCAGTTGGCAAACATGGAAACATGTCATAAATAAGCGTGATTCTCTGTGGATTACATATGACAAAGGGAAGTTTGTGTATTGACTGTAACCATGGCTACAGGACAGCCAGGAGGGTGGTGGGTCATGTGGGTTGCAAGTTCTTTAGACTTGGGTGAATAACATGTGTACGGTCACACATATTCATATGTATTGTGATTCATATGCAAATTATTGTTTGTGTGTGAGTTTGTGTGTCTCTGTGTGAGTGTGTGTGTCTCTGTGTGAGTGTGTGTGTCTCTGTGTGAGTTTGTGTGTCTCTGTGTGAGTGCGTGTGTGTCTCTGTGTGTTTGTGTGTTAACTGACTGACAGGCATGGTATTTCCAGTCTGGATGTAATGAATAGGCATGTCTGACTGGTGGTACATTTGAGATGCAGAACTAGTGTGAATACATTATGTATTGACATGGAGTGGAAACATCAGAGCTGGTGTCTGTTCCCTCTGTTGTTGTGTGTAACCCATGTTAACCCCCTGGTGTCTGCTCCCTCTGTTGTTGTGTGTAACCCATGTTAACCCCCTGGTGTCTGCTCCCTCTGTTGTCTTGTGTAACACATGTTAACCCCTTGGTGTCTGCTCCCTCTGTAGTTGTGTTTAACCCATGTTAACCCCCTGGTGTCTGTTCCCTCTGTTGTCTTGTGTAACTCATGTTAACCCCCTGGTGTCTGCTCCCTCTGTTGTCTTGTGTAACACATGTTAACCCCTTGGTGTCTGCTCCCTCTGTTGTTGTGTGTAACCCATGTTAACCCCCTGGTGTCTGCTCCCTCTGTTGTTGTGTGTAACCCATGTTAACCCCCTGGTGTCTGTTCCCTCTGTAGTTGTGTGTAACCTATGTTAACCCCCTGGTGTCTGCTCCCTCTGTAGTTGTGTTTAACCCATGTTAACCCCCTGGTGTCTGCTCCCTCTGTTGTCTTGTGTAACACATGTTAACCCCCTGGTGTCTGTTCCCTCTGTTGTTGTGTGTAACCCATGTTAACCCCCTGGTGTCTGCTCCCTCTGTAGTTGTGTTTAACCCATGTTAACCCCCTGGTGTCTGCTCCCTCTGTTGTTGTGTGTAACCCATATTAACCCCCTGGTGTCTGCTTCCTCTGTTGTTGTGTGTAACCCATGTTAACCCCCTGGTGTCTGCTCCCTCTGTAGTTGTGTTTAACCCATGTTAACCCCCTGGTGTCTGCTCCCTCTGTTGTCTTGTGTAACACATGTTAACCCCCTGGTGTCTGCTCCCTCTGTAGTTGTGTTTAGCCCATGTTAACCCCCTGGTGTCTGCTCCCTCTGTAGTTGTGTTGAACCCATGTTAACCCCCTGGTGTCTGCTCCCTCTGTTGTTGTGTGTAACCCATGTTAACCCCATGGTGTCTGCTCCCTCTGTTGTCTTGTGTAACCCATGTTAACCCCCTGGTGTCTGTTCCCTCTGTTGTCTTGTGTAACCCATGTTAACCCCCTGGTGTCTGCTCCCTCTGTTGTTGTGTTGAACCCATGTTAACCCCCTGGTGTCTGCTCCCTCTGTTGTTGTGTGTAACCCATGTTAACCCCCTGGTGTCTGCTCCCTCTGTTGTTGTGTGTAACCCATGTTAACCCCCTGGTGTCTGCTCCCTCTGTTGTCTTGTGTAACCCATGTTAACCCCCTGGTGTCTGTTCCCTCTGTTGTCTTGTGTAACCCATGTTAACCCCCTGGTGTCTGCTCCCTCTGTTGTCTTGTGTAACCCATGTTAACCCCCTGGTGTCTGCTCCCTCTGTTGTCTTGTGTAACCCATGTTAACCCCCTGGTGTCTGCTCCCTCTGTTGTCTTGTGTAACCCATGTTAACCCCCTGGTGTCTGCTCCCTCTGTTGTTGTGTGTAACCCATGTTAACCCCTTGGTGTCTGCTCCCTCTGTAGTTGTGTGTAACCCATGTTAACCCCCTGGTGTCTGCTCCCTCTGTTGTCTTGTGTAACCCATGTTAACCCCCTGGTGTCTGCTCCCTCTGTTGTCTTGTGTAACCCATGTTAACCCCCTGGTGTCTGCTCCCTCTGTTGTCTTGTGTAACCCATGTTAACCCCCTGGTGTCTGCTCCCTCTGTTGTCTTGTGTAACCCATGTTAACCCCTTGGTGTCTGTTCCCTCTGTTTTCTTGTGTAACCCATGTTAACCCCCTGGTGTCTGCTCTCTCTGTTGTTGTGTGTAACACATGTTAACCCCTTGGTGTCTGTTCCCTCTGTTGTCTTGTGTAACCCATGTTAACCCCCTGGTGTCGGCTCCCTCTGTTGTTGTGCTTAGCCCATGTTAACCCCCTGGTGTCTGCTCCCTCTGTAGTTGTGTGTAACCCATGTTAACCCCTTGGTGTCTGCTCCCTCTGTTGTCTTGTGTAACACATGTTAACCCCCTGGTGTCTGCTCCCTCTGTAGTTGTGTGTAACCCATGTTAACCCCCTGGTGTCTGCTCCCTCTGTTGTCTTGTGTAACACATGTTAACCCCCTGGTGTCTGTTCCCTCTGTTGTCTTGTGTAACACATGTTAACCCCCTGGTGTCTGCTCCCTCTGTTGTCTTGTGTAACACATGTTAACCCCCTGGTGTCTTCTCCCTCTGTTGTTGTGTGTAACCCATGTTAACCCCCTGGTGTCTGCTCCCTCTGTAGTTGTGTGTAACCCATGTTAACCCCCTGGTGTCTGCTCCCTCTGTTGTCGTGTGTAACCCATGTTAACCCCCTTGTGTCCTTTTCTTTGTTACACACCAAGAGTTAGAGAGGAAGTGAGGGGGGCCATTGAGGCCGTGCTGTGGGTCACATGATCCTGGTCCTCTGGACATCCATTGAGCTGAGTCATATATGCTGACATATCAGTGGCCATTTTGGCCATGCGTTCCACCCAAATTACCTGTTGTTAGCCTGATCCTTGATCTGTTTGTGCTGTAAAGCCAACTCCTGTGGTCATTGTCATGCTACAAGAAACAGATCTGGGTGGGACTAGGATAACCTGCCACCCTCATCAACTTTACCAATTGGTACCTACTGTCAAGTGTCAATTCCAGTAGCGGTGTGTGGGTAAAATCACTGGGGAAGCCAGATAAAGTAATATTACAACCTATGTGTTGTGATAATTGTGTTGTTTGCTCTATACCCTGTTAGTTCATATCCCTTGACACCGTGATATATAGGCCTAAAGGCAGAGACAATAAGTAGACACAGTGGCAGAACACATTCAACCACTCCTTTGTTTCATTACAAAACCGAAATCCACAAAGCATATTGTTTTGGATTTCTGTGTGCATGTGTGTGCGTGTGTGTGTGTGTGTACACATTCATGCAAGTAGAAAACATGTTGCCTCATCCTACTTGTAGGCTAATTTAGGAAAGGGACAATTTTAGGTAGCTAGCCACTGGAGGACAACAACACAACGAGATGCAACAATTCAAGCTGTTTCTGTCAATTACATATGCTCTAAATGCAATTTGATAGGAGTGACGCCAAATCCAAACTGGCTTCCCTTGACACTTTCTTTTGGTGTTCCAGGACCATTTACAGGTGAGCTCACTCAGTTTAGCTCAACGCTGATTGGCTATTATTTTCTACTTCTTTTTATCAAGGGAGGCCAAATGCTCGCTGGCATCCTTTGCATTCAATGCTACGTGGAAATAATGTCATACACTTTTGGACCAGACATCATCTGATAGATGGTCTGGACCAGGTATTCCCAAACTGGGGTACGCGCATTGCCGTCGGGGGTACGCTAAATAAAAATGTGATTCACATTAAAAAAATAAACATTTTCAAACAGTCCATTTCTATTTTCCAACGGGGCTATCCATTTGGGTGAGGTTTTTTTCTCACCTGAGTAGCCTCGTTTCCCTGCCAAAAATCTAATTAAACCATTTAGTGTTCAGTGAAATAACAACACAATGTCAAATACAGGTAGCCTAGTCAAATAATTAACATCCAATCACATTAACCATTACTCTCTCGCGGGAATTCCACTAACGGTACGTATGTAGCCAAACTTAGTTGCTGCTGCTCATTCCGTTTGCTCGAAAATGGATAAATGGTTAAAAAAAGTAAGGGCCGAGTCCATAGAGACAAATACCAGCTCTACTGGTAGTACTGCTACTACCAGCAGTACTATACCTGCTACTACCAGCAGTACTATACCTGCTACTACCAGCAGTACTATACCTGCTACTACCAGCAGTACTATACCTGCTACTACCAGCAGTACTATACCTGCTACTACCAGCAGTACTATACCTGCTACTACCAGCAGTACTATACCTGCTACTACCAGCAGTACTATACCTGCTACTACCAGCAGTACTATACCTGCTACTACCAGCAGTACTATACCTGCTACTACCAGCAGTACTATACCTGCTACTACCAGCAGTACTATACCTGCTACTACCAGCAGTACTATACCTGCTACTACCAGCAGTACTATACCTGCTACTACCAGCAGTACTATACCTGCTACTACCAGCAGTACTATACCTGCACCTGTCAACAACAAGTTGGTCTGCTTCCACGAGCACATCCAATGCTAGCATCAGTAATTCTACATTTGTTGTTAGCCCAGCTAGAATGGACACTGACGTTTGTTAATCTGATGCAGCCGAAGAGCTACTACCCCCTTACCCGGGAAAGCACTGAACAACAGACAGGGACGTTGGACCATCGAAGAAGCGCAAATATGAGGAGAACTACATTGATTTGGGGTTCACTTACTGTATATTGGGAGTAACGCCTCTCCTCAGCCACAGTGTGTTATATGTGCAAAAGTACTACCTCACAACTCGATGAAACCTTCACTCTTGCGCAGACATTTAGAAACAAAACATGCCCATTTGAAAAATAAGCCACAGGAGTTTTTTGAGCGAGAATTAAGATGACATTCAAGTAGTAAGACATGTATAAAAGCAACAGATACCATGAATAAGAAGGGGCTAGAAGCGTCTTATATGGTGAGCTACCGAGTGGCTAGGACAGGCAAGCCCCATACTATTGTGGAGGACTTCGTTCTTTCTGCTGCCGCAGATATGGTTGGGACAATGCTGGGGGAAAAGGACCAAGAAACTATACAGACAATCTCTTCATCAAACAACACTGTTTCATGACGCATCAGGGACATGGCAGAAGATGTTTTGAAACAATTACTGCTTTGCATACAAGCCAGTGAATTCTATGCACTACAGCTGGATGAGTCAACAGATGTGGCAGGCCTGGCACAGCTCCTGGTATATGTCCGTTACGTTTATGGGGGGTCAAGTAAGGAAGACATCCTCTTCTGCAAACCACTGGAAACCAGGACAACGGGAGAGGATATTTTTAAAGTACATCATATAGACTTTGGTGACATCAAATAGACTTTGTGACATCAAATCAACTTTGGTGGTCAAGGTGTGTTGTTATCTGTACTGAAGGCGCAAAGGCCGTGACAGGGAGATATAGTGGAGTGGTAACGCGCGTGCAAGTAGTTGCTCCGGACACCACTTGGGTACACTGCAGCATCTACCAAGAGGCTCTTGCTGCCAAAGGAATGCCTGACAGCTTGAAAGATGTTTCGGCACTACAGTGAAAATTATTACCTAAAGCAAGGCCCCTGAACTCTTGTGTATTTTCTGCACTATGCAATGATATGGGCAGCGACCATGTAACGCTTTTACAACATACGCTAGTTATCAAGGGGCAAAGTATTGACACGTTTTTTTTAAATTGAGAGACGAGCTTAAAGTTTTCTTTACTGACCATAATTTTCACTTGTCTGGCCGCTTGCATCATGAGTTTCTCACATGACTGGCCTACCTGAATGATCGGAATCTAGGATTACAGGGACTCTCCGCAACTATATTCAATGTGCGGGACAAAATTGAGGCTATGATTAAGAAGTTGGAGCTCTTCTCTGTCTGTGTTAACAAGGACAACACACAGGTCTTTCCATCATTGTACGATTTTTTGTTTGCAAATGAACTCAAGCTTCCGGACAATGTCAAATGTGATATAGCGAAGCACCTGAGTGAGTTGGGTGCGCAATTACGCAGGTACTTTCCCGAAACGGACAACTCAAACAACTGGATTCGTTATCCCTTTCATGCCCTGCTTCCAGTCCACTTACCGATATCTGAACAAGAAAGCCTCATCGAAATTGCAACAAGCCGTTCTGTGAAAATTTTATTTAATCAGAAGCCACTGACAGATTTCTGCATTGGGCTGTGCTCAGAGATTCTTGCCTTGGCAAATCACGCTGTTAAGACACTGATGCCCTTTGCAACCACGTACCTATGTGAGAGTGGATTCTCAGCCCTCACTAGCATGAAAACTAAATACTGGCAGACTGTGTGTTGAAAATGATTTAAGACAAACTCTCTCCAATACAACCCAACATTGCAGAGTTATGTCCATCCTTTCAAGCACACCCTTCTCATTAACCTGTGGTGAGTTATTCACAATTTTCGATAAACAAATGTTTTATATGTAAGATGGCTAAATAAAGAGCAAAATGATTGATTATTATTATATTATTATTTGTGCCGTGGTCCTATAAGAGCTCTTTGTCACTTCCCACGAGCCGGATTGTTATAAAAACTCACACTCATTCTTATGTTTAATAAATGTATAGTATAGTGTGTGTGTGGCAGGCTTACAATGATGGCAAAAAACAATATTTGAGAGTGTGCTGACCCTAGTGCTAGAGGGGGTACGCAGCTGGAGGTTGAGTGTTTGAAGGGGTACGGGACTCTAAAACGTTTGGGAACCATTGGTCTAGACATAAAGAGACAGGGGGGGGGGGGCTGTTTCGCTCACTGGGATGCTTTCTCCAGATACATTCAGCCTCTTGTGAATTGAAGGAAAATGATGAAACACAAAGAGACGAAAGATACATGAATTTATGTTTTGTTCTTGTTTTTCTTGGTCAATGTTTTTGGGGAAGTCTGGCTTCCTTTGGCCTCCACGAATACACATCACTGGTCAACACAGTAACACAGTCAGAAAAGCCCAGGAAGAGTTGCCTCAGGTTGACTCCTCTGAGCTCCCAGCTATCCTACTAGGACCCAGTCTTAAACAACCCTTCATCTTACTGTGTTGGGGAAGTGGTTCAAATAGATGGGGGAGGTATAGCTATGATTAGACTACATTTCCCAGGAGAGGTATCAATGCCATCCCCCATGTTATTGAGCTGGGCCAGAGCTGTTTGTGTGTGTGTGTGTATGTGTGTGTGTGTGTGTGTATGTGTGTGTGTGTGTGTGTGTGTGTGTGTGTGTGTGTGTGTGTGTGTGTGTGTGTGTGTGTGTGTGTGTGTGTGTGTGTGTGTGTGTGTGTGTGTGTGTGTGTGTGTGTGTGTGTGTGTGTGTGTGTGTGTGTGTGTGTGTGCTTATGTGTGTGTGTGCGTGTGGAGTCAAATAGCTGGGGTTGACTACTTTAGATTTTGCTTAGTCCCTGTAGACTAACAGAGGACTTCACACATCACTCATATGCCATTGGCTTTGCCAGCAGTATTGGCATAATTCTGTCAATTAGCTAATCAATATGTTAATATTGATTTGAGAGAATGTGCATCCTTATCTGTTGTGTGTGCGTGTGTCTACGTGTGTGTGTCCGTGTGTGTGTGCGTGTACATGTGTGTGCGTGCATGCGTGTGTGTGTGTGTGTGGTTCATGGTGTACTAGGGCTATTATATCCCCGTCTTGTGCATTCAGCTCATGTCCATGTAAAACTATTAGCAGCCTTGAAGAAGAGGCTTGTTCTAGCTCCAACAGAGGATACTGTGTATCTACATATCTACCCAGGGTCTGTGTTGGCTGTCTACCCAGGGTCTGTGTTGGCTGTCTACCCAGGGTCTGTGTTGGCTGTCTACCCAGGGTCTGTGTTGGCTGTCTACCTAGGGTCTGTGTTGGCTGTCTACCCAGGGTCTGTGTTGGCTGTCTACCCAGGGTCTGTGTTGGCTGTCTATCTAGGGTCTGTGTTGGCTATCTACCCAGGGTCTGTGTTGGCTGTCTACCCAGGGTCTGTGTTGGTTGTCTACCCAGGGTCTGTGTTGGTTGTCTACCCAGGGTCTGTGTTGGCTGTCTACCCAGGGTCTGTGTTGGTTGTCTACCCAGGGTCTGTGTTGGCTGTCTACCCAGGGTCTGTGTTGGCTGTCTACCCAGGGTCTGTGTTGGCTGTCTACCCAGGGTCTGTGTTGGCTGTCTACCCAGGGTCTGTGTTGGCTGTCTACCCAGGGTCTGTGTTGGCTGTCTACCCAGGGTCTGTGTTGGCTGTCTACCCAGAGTCTGTGTTGGCTGTCTACCCAGGGTCTGTGTTGGCTGTCTACCCAGGGTATGTGTTGGCTGTCTACCCAGGGTCTGTGTTGGCTGTCTACCCAGGGTCTGTGTTGGCTGTCTACCCAGGGTCTGTGTTGGCTGTCTACCCAGGGTCTGTGTTGGCTGTCTACCCAGGGTCTGTGTTGGCTGTCTACCCAGGGTCTTTGTTGGTTATCTACCCAGGGTATGTGTTGGTTATCTACCCAGGGTCTGTGTTGGCTATCTACCCAGGGTCTGTGTTGGCTGTCTACCCAGGGTCTGTGTTGGCTGTCTACCCAGGGTCTGTGTTGGCTGTCCACCCAGGGTCTGTGTTGGCTGTCTACCCAGGGTCTGTGTTGGCTATCTACCCAGGGTCTGTGTTGGCTGTCTACCCAGGGTCTGTGTTGGCTGTCTACCCAGGGTCTGTGTTGGCTGTCTACCCAGGGTCTGTGTTGGCTGTCTACCCAGGGTCTGTGTTGGCTATCTACCCAGGGTCTGTGTTGGCTGTCTACCCAGGGTCTGTCTTGGCTGTCTACCCAGGGTCTGTGTTGGGTGTCTACCCAGGGTCTGTGTTGGTTGTCTACCCAGGGTCTGTGTTGGCTGTCTACCCAGGGTCTGTGTTGGCTGTCTACCCAGGGTCTGTGTTGGCTGTCTACCCAGGGTCTGTGTTGGCTGTCTACGCAGGGTCTGTGTTGGCTGTCTACCCAGGGTCTGTGTTGGCTATCTACCCAGGGTCTGTGTTGGCTGTCTACCCAGGGTCTGTGTTGGTTGTCTACCCAGGGTCTGTGTTGGTTGTCTACCCAGGGTCTGTGTTGGCTGTCTACCCAGGGTCTGTGTTGGTTGTCTACCCAGGGTCTGTGTTGGCTGTCTACCCAGGGTCTGTGTTGGCTGTCTACCCAGGGTCTGTGTTGGCTGTCTACCCAGGGTCTGTGTTGGCTGTCTACCCAGGGTCTGTGTTGGCTGTCTACCCAGGGTCTGTGTTGGCTGTCTACCCAGGGTCTGTGTTGGCTGTCTACCCAGGGTCTGTGTTGGCTGTCTACCCAGGGTCTGTGTTGGCTGTCTACCCAGGGTATGTGTTGGCTGTCTACCCAGGGTCTGTGTTGGCTGTCTACCCAGGGTCTGTGTTGGCTGTCTACCCAGGGTCTGTGTTGGCTGTCTACCCAGGGTCTGTGTTGGCTGTCTACCCAGGGTCTTTGTTGGTTATCTACCCAGGGTATGTGTTGGTTATCTACCCAGGGTCTGTGTTGGCTGTCTACCCAGGGTCTGTGTTGGCTGTCTACCCAGGGTCTGTGTTGGCTATCTACCCAGGGTCTGTGTTGGCTATCTACCCAGGGTCTGTGTTGGCTGTCTACCCAGGGTCTGTGTTGGCTATCTACCCAGGGTCTGTTTTGGCTGTCTACCCAGGGTCTGTGTTGGCTGTCTACCCAGGGTCTGTGTTGGCTGTCCACCCAGGGTCTGTGTTGGCTGTCTACCCAGGGTCTGTGTTGTCTATCTACCCAGGGTCTGTGTTGGCTGTCTACCCAGGGTCTGTGTTGGCTGTCTACCCAGGGTCTGTGTTGGCTGTCTACCCAGGGTCTGTGTTGGCTGTCTACCCAGGGTCTGTGTTGGCTATCTACCCAGGGTCTGTGTTGGGTGTCTACCCAGGGTCTGTGTTGGCTATCTACCCAGGGTCTGTGTTGGGTGTCTACCCAGGGTCTGTGTTGGTTGTCTACCCAGGGACTGTGTTGGCTGTCTACCCAGGGTCTGTGTTGGCTGTCTACCCAGGGTCTGTGTTGGCTGTCTACCCAGGGTCTGTGTTGGTTGTCCACCCAGGGTCTGTTTTGGCTATCTACCTAGGGTCTGTGTTGGCTGTCTACCCAGGGTCTGTGTTGGCTGTCTACCCAGGGTCTGTGTTGGCTGTCTACCCAGGGTCTGTGTTGGCTATCTACCCAGGGTCTGTGTTGGCTGTCCACCCAGGGCCTGTGTTGGCTGTCCACCCAGGGTCTGTGTTGGCTGTCTAACCAGGGTCTGTGTTGGCTGTCTACCCAGGGTCTGTGTTGGCTGTCTACCCAGGGTCTGTGTTGGCTATCTACCCAGGGTCTGTGTTGGCTATCTACCCAGGGTCTGTGTTGGCTATCTACCCAGGGTCTGTGTTGGCTGTCTACCCAGGGTCTGTGTTGGCTGTCTACCCAGGGTCTGTGTTGGCTGTCTACCCAGGGTCTGTGTTGGTTGTCCACCCAGGGTCTGTGTTGGCTGTCTACCCAGGGTCTGTGTTGGCTGTCCACCCAGGGTCTGTGTTGGCTGTCCACCCAGGGTCTGTGTTGGCTGTCCACCCAGGGTCTGTGTTGGCTGTCTACCCAGGGTCTGTGTTGGCTGTCTACCCAGGGTCTGTGTTGGTTGTCCACCCAGGGTCTGTGTTGGCTGTCTACCCAGGGTCTGTGTTGGTTGTCCACCCAGGGTCTGTGTTGGCTATCTACCTAGGGTCTGTGTTGGCTGTCTACCCAGGGTCTGTGTTGGCTGTCTACCCAGGGTCTGTGTTGGCTGTCTACCCAGGGTCTGTGTTGGCTGTCTACCCAGGGTCTGTGTTGGCTATCTACCCAGGGTCTGTGTTGGCTGTCCACCCAGGGTCTGTGTTGGCTGTCCACCCAGGGTCTGTGTTGGCTGTCCACCCAGGGTCTGTGTTGGCTGTCTACCCAGAGTCTGTGTTGGCTGTCTACCCAGGGTCTGTGTTGGCTGTCCACCCAGGGTCTGTGTTGGCTGTCTACCCAGGGTCTGTGTTGGTTGTCTCCCTGTCTCCCTGTGAAGCCTGTTGAGGGGTAGACTACCTGTACCAGGAGCTCTCAGAGAAGCTCTCTCCATCTCGCTACACAGAACAGTTTGCCCTCACCGTTGCTGTGACTACCGGCAATCGTCATGGCAACCTGCGGTGGATGAGCGAGGAGGGAGAGGAATGTCTAAAAGCACCGGGTGAAAAGATAAACTCTATTTAGTGATATTTAGTGGTACTTAATGGTATTTAGTGGTATTTAATGGTATTTAGTGGTATTTAATGGTATTTAGTGGTACTTAATGGTATTTAGTGGTATTTAATGGTATTTATTGGTACTTAATGGTATTTAGGGATACTTAATGGTATTTAGGGATAGTTAATGGTATTTAGGGGTATTTAGTGGTATTTAGTGGTATTTAGTGGCTTTTTAATGCCAAATGAATGGTATAGACTACAGTCTATTATTTTTTGTTGAATACCTATTACCAAACTAGCTGGTTTGATGGAGGTCCCTGTCCCTTTCAGAGTGTATGAGCGAGGATATGTGGGAATGTGGCTCTCTGTTTTGTAGGCCTCTCCTCAAGATGTATAGCAAACAATGAAACAGAATGGATTTAAACAGGGACATTCCAGATGTTGGAAAAACTAAGCGTTGTATTGTATGGACATGAACATTTCAACATGACCTACAGGAGAATGGACAGCTCAATGCTTTTGGAAAACATATTTCTGTCTAGGCCTACATAATACCTATTAATTGCATATGGTTTGAGAGTAACCCATTGCTCCAACCTTGGCCTGAGGGCGGGTAGGAGTTGCTCCAACCTTGGCCTGAGGGTGGGTAGGAGTTGCTCCAACCTTGGCCTGAGGGTGGGTAGGAGTTGCTCCAACCTTGGCCTGAGGGTGGGTAGGAGTTGTTCCAACCTTGGCCTGAGGGTGGGTAGGAGTGGCTCCAACCTTGGCCTGAGGGTGGGTAGGAGTTGCTCCAACCTTGGCCTGAGGGTGGGTAGGAGTGGCTCCAACCTTGGCCTGAGGGTGGGTAGGAGTTGCTCCAACCTTGGCCTGAGGGTGGGTAGGAGTTGCTCCAACCTTGGCCTGAGGGTGGGTAGGAGTTGCTCCAACCTTGGCCTGAGGGTGGGTAGGAGTTGCTCCAACCTTGGCCTGAGGGTGGGTAGGAGTTGTTCCAATCTTGGCCTGAGGGTGGGTAGGAGTGGCTCCAACCTTGGCCTGAGGGTGGGTAGGAGTGGCTCCAACCTTGGCCTGAGGGGGGGTAGGAGTTGGAGTTGCTCCAACCTTGGCTTGAGGGTGGGTAGGAGTTCCTTATCCCCCCCTCTTGAATAAATAGATTGGAATTAGGAAAAATCAATAACTAATCAGTTCCTTACCTAATTCCAAGCAGTATGTGGCGTGTTAAAGAGGAACTCCTGTGAAAATGAGCCTCTCCCATTAGAATATCTGTTCTGAGGTTCTGGTTACAGTTCTGTAGATTTGTGTCGGTCCAAAAACACCTTCATCTAGATCTGATTCTGAACTATCAGAACAAGGCTGAAAGGGAATTTAAAAACGAAAATGGAACACGCATGAGTATTGTGTGTGCTAGTTCTTGAGTGTGTGTGTGTTTGCATGTGAGCATGCAAGTGTGTGTATGTTTGTCCAGGTCCCATTTGACTCCCACTGGACCACCCCCCCCCTAAAGGTCATTGATCCCCCCCACCCCACCCCACCACAGACTCTAATTCCTCTCTGATTCCCATTCCACCGCTGTGACTGGTAATTAAACCTGGGAGGATAACAAGGTCACTTGCCAGGTCAGAGGGAAAGGTCACAGCATCAACAACACACACACACATGCGCGCACGCACGCACGCACGCACGCACGCACGCACACACACACACACACACACACACACACACACACACAAACGCACAACCAGACACACAAACACCAACATGCACACATGCAGGAGGTTCTCCTGTTTCTCATGGCACTTCACTATAGAAAAATACTTAGAAGTTCAAGATTAGCCTGCAAGTTTATGTTGTGGTGAACCGCAGAACCTCCGACCACCCCCACCCCTACCACCCTGACCAACTCTCTCTCCACCCCTACCACCCTGACCAACTCTCTCTCCACCCCCAACCACTACCACCCTGACCAACTCTCTCTCCACCCCCAACCACTACCACCCTGACCAACTCTCTCTCCACTCCCAACCACTACCACCCTGACCAACTCTCTCTCCACCCCCACCCCTACCACCCTGACCAACTCTCTCTCCACCCCCACCCCTACCACCCTGACCAACTCTCTCTCCACTTCCATTCACCACCACTCTGACCAACTCTCTCTCCACTCCCATCCACCACCACCCTGACCAACTCTCTCTCCACTCCCATCCACCACCACTCTGACCAACTCTCTCTCCACTCCCATCCACCACCACTCTGACCAACTCTCTCTCCACTCCCATCCACCACCACTCTGACCAACTCTCTCTCCACTCCCATCCACCACCACTCTGACCAACTCTCTCTCCACTCCCATCCACCACCACCCTGACCAACTCTCTCTCCATCCCCAACCACCACCACCACCCTGACCAACTCTCTCTCCACTCCCCACCCCTACCACCCTGACCAACTCTCTCTCCACTCCCAACCACAACCACTCTGACCAACTCTCTCTCCACCCCCAACCACCACCACCCTGACCAACTCTCTCTCCACCACCAACTACCATCACTCTGACCAACTCTCTCTCCACCCCCAACCACCACCACCCTGACCAACTCTCTCTCCACTCCCATCCACCACCACTCTGACCAACTCTCTCTCCACTTCCATCCACCACCACTCTGACCAACTCTCTCTCCACTTCCATTCACCACCACCACCCTGACCAACTCTCTCTCCACCCCCAACCACCACCACCCTGACCAACTCTCTCTCCACCACCAACCACCACCACCCTGACCAACTCTCTCTCCACCCCCAACCACCACCACCCTGACCAACTCTCTCTCCACTCCCCACCACCACCACCCTGACCAACTCTCTCTCCACCCCCAACCACCACCACCACCACCCTGACCAACTCTCTCTCCACCCCCAACCACCACCACCCTGACCAACTCTCTCTCCACTCCCCACCACCACCACCCTGACCAACTCTCTCTCCACCCCCAACCACTACCACCCTGACCAACTCTCTCTCCACTCCCCACCACCACCACCCTGACCAACTCTCTCTCCACCCCCAACCACCACCACCACCACCCTGACCAACTCTCTCTCCACCCCCATCCACCACCACTCTGACCAACTCTCTCTCCACTTCCATTCACCACCACCACCCTGACCAACTCTCTCTCCACCCCCATCCACCACCACTCTGACCAACTCTCTCTCCACCCCCAACCACTACCACCCTGACCAACTCTCTCTCCACTCCCCACCACCACCACCCTGACCAACTCTCTCTCCACCCCCAACCACCACCACCACCACCCTGACCAACTCTCTCTCCACCCCCATCCACCACCACTCTGACCAACTCTCTCTCCACCCCCAACCACCACCACCCTGACCAACTCTCTCTCCACCCCCATCCACCACCACTCTGACCAACTCTCTCTCCACCCCCAACCACCACCACCCTGACCAACTCTCTCTCCACCCCCAACCACCACCACCCTGACCAACTCTCTCTCCACTCCCCACCACCACCACCCTGACCAACTCTCTCTCCACTTCCATCCACCACCACCACCCTGACCAACTCTCTCTCCACTTCCATCCACCACCACCCTGACCAACTCTCTCTCTCTCCACCCCCAACCACCACCACTCTGACCAACTCTCTCTCCACCCCCAACCACCACCACCCTGACCAACTCTCTCTCCACCCCCAACCACCACCACCCTGACCAACTCTCTCTCCACTCCCCACCACCACCACTCTGACCAACTCTCTCTCCACTCCCCACCACCACCAACCTGACCAACTCTCTCTCCACCCCCAACACCAACCACCCTGACCAACTCTCTCTCCACTTCCATCCACCACCACCCTGACCAACTCTCTCTCCACTCCCCACCACCACCACCCTGACCAACTCTCTCTCTCTCCACCCCCAACCACCACCACTCTGACCAACTCTCTCTCCACCCCCAACCTGACCAACTCTCTCTCCACTTCCATCCACCAACCACCCTGACCAACTCTCTCTCCACTTCCATCCACCACCACCACCCTGACCAACTCTCTCTCCACTTCCATCCACCAACCACCCTGACCAACTCTCTCTCCACTTCCATCCACCAACCACCCTGACCAACTCTCTCTCCACTCCCATCCACCACCACTCTGACCAACTCTCTCTCCACTTCCATTCACCACCACCACCCTGACCAACTCTCTCTCCACCCCCAACCACCACCACCCTGACCAACTCTCTCTCCACCACCAACCACCACCACCCTGACCAACTCTCTCTCCACTCCCCACCACCACCACCCTGACCAACTCTCTCTCCACCCCCAACCACCACCACCACCACCACCCTGACCAACTCTCTCTCCACCCCCAACCACCACCACCACCCCCTGACCAACACTCTCTCCACTCCCAACCACCACAGGCCTCAACAAATCTAAAAGGAGACATCTGTCAGGTAATCAGATGTTGCAATAAATTAATAAAAATACCCTCTTCCTTCTTCTCCATGTCAGAATGAGGAATAGTATCTGTTGTGTATTTCACTGGATCATCATTCTCAATGGGAAGACTCATTCAGAAATTGAACATTTCTACCTCCCTCAGCATACACTGTGAACACCAAGCCAGACAGGACAGACCATTTTCTTACCGCCCCAATAGGTCCACAGATGATGCAATCACCATCACAGTGCACACTGCCCTATCCCATCTGAACAAGAGGAATACCTATGTAAGAATACTGTTCATTGACTACAGCTCAGCATTCAACACCATAGTACCCTCCAAGCTCATCATTAAGCTTGAGGCACTGGGTCTCAACCCCGCCCTGTGCAATTGGGTCCTGGACTTCCTGACGGGCCACCCCCAGGTGGTTAAAGTAGGAAACAACATCTACAATTCGCTCATCCTTAACACTGGGGCCCCACCAGGGTGCATGCTCAGCCCCCTCCTGTACTCCCTGTTCACCCATGACTGCGTGGCCATGCACACCTCCAACTCAATCATCAACAGTGGTAGATTTGATTATCAACAACGACGAGACAGCCTACAGGGAGGAGGTGAGGGCACTCGGAGTGTGGTGTCAGGAAAACAATCTCTCACTCAACATTAACAAAACAAAGGAGATGATCGTGGACTTCAGGAAACAGCAGAAGGAGCAACTCCCTATCCACATCAAAAAGACAGCAGTGGAGAAGGTGGAAAGTTTTAAGTTCCTTGGCGTACACATCAAGGACAAACTGAAATGGTTCACCCTCACAGACAGTGGGGTGAAGGAGGCGCAACAGCGCCTCTTCAACCCCAGGAGACAGAAGAAATGTTGCTTGTCACCTAAAACCCTCACAAACTTTTACAAATGCACAATTGAGAGCATCCTGTCGGGTTGTATCACCGCCTGGTACGGCAACTGCTCCGCCCACAACCGCAAGGCTCTCCAGAGGGTGGTGCGGTCTGCACAACGCATCACCGGGAGCAAACTACCTGCCCTCCAGGACACCTACAGCACCCGATGTCACAGGAAGACCAAAAAGACCATCAAGTACAACAACCACCCGAGCCACTGCCTGTTCCCCTCGCCATCATCTAGAAGGCGAGGTCAGTACAGGTGCATCAAAGCCGGGACCGAGAGACTGAAAAACAGATTCTATCTCAAGGCCATCAGAATGTTAAACAGCCATCACTAACACAGAGAGGCTGCTGCCTACATACAGACTTGAAATCATTGGCCACTTTAATAAATGTATCACTAGTCACTTTAATAATGCCACTTTAATGTTTACATGTCCTGCATTACTCATCTCATATGTATATACTGTATTTTATACCATCTATTGCATCTTGCCTATGCCGCTCTGTCATTGCTCATCCATATATTTATATGTACTGCATATATTCTTATTTCATTCCTTTACTTAGATTTGTGTGTATTAGGTAGTTGTTGTGGCATTGTTAGATTACATGTTAGATATTGCTGCAGTGTCGGAACTAGAAGCACAAGCATTTTGCTACACTCGCATTAACATCTGCTAAACTTGTGTATGTGACCAATACAATTGGATTTATAGTATTTGGAACAGTATATGACTGGATTCAATCTGTGAAGGCTGTTGATCTCATATGTACCCATATGTCTCTGTCTCTGCTCTCTGTTCCTGTCCCTGTCCCTGCTCTCTGTCTCTGTCCCTGTCCTTGCTCTCTGTCTCTGTCCCTGTCCCTGTCTCTGCTCTCTGTCCCTGTCCCTGCTCTCTGTCTCTGTCCCTGCTCTCTGTCTTTGTCTTTGTCCCTGCTCTCTCTCTCTGTCTCTGTCCCTGTCCTTGCTCTCTGTCTCTGTCCCTGTCCCTGTCTCTGCTCTCTGTCCCTGTCCCTGCTCTCTGTCTCTATCCCTGCTCTCTGTCTCTGTCTCTATCCCTGCTCTCTGTCTCTGTCTCTCTCTGTCTCTGTCCCCAATCCCAGCCCCAGCCCCAGCCACAGGCCCAGCCCCAGCCCCAGCCACAGGCCCAGACCCAGCCCCAGCCACAGGCCCAGCCCCAGCCCCAGCCACAGGCCCAGCCCAAGCCCCAGCCACAGGCCCAGCCCCAGCCCCAGCCACAGGCCCAGCCCCAGCCCCAGCCACAGGCCCAGCCCCAGCCCCAGCCACAGGCCCAGCTCCAGCTCCTACGGGGCATACTCTGTCTAATACTGACCTCTTCTGTCCTCTGAAGGAAGTGTAGCAAAATAGTGTGCTTTCCTTTATCTGCATTGGATTGAATTGGGGAGTGCATCCCAATAATATCTCCTTTCTCCTGAAGTGTACACTCGTTCCCTGCACTCGTTCACTACCACAGATCTAAACGCATTGTATTGGTGGAAACATGGGCTTGAGGGGTTTTCCACCGTATTTCTTATACCAGTTATATTTCCTTTGAAATTATCAAAGGGAAGTGAACAAGTGCACACTTTGGGAGGAAGGAGAGATAATTTGAGACGAAGCCCTGGTGGTTAATAAACAACCTCTGTGTCTGATCGTAGTGTCCCAGAGGTAGTCAGTGTCCTCAGAACTCTCTCTCTCATTCTGACTCAGCACGGCAACAGCACGGTAACATGGCTCACCGCCGCTTTGAGGGCAAAGAACACGCAGCTTCCTACCAGAGGTACAGGGTGTCCCCCCCACAGGAACTGATCACAGAGATACTGGGATTTCTGGAGAATATGGTAGGGGTGTGTGTGTGTGTGTGTGTGTGTGTTGTGTGTGTGTATGTGTGTGTGCGTACGAGCGTGTGCAGGGAATGTAGTTTGCCCCTAGACCTTTGCCCTGTTCGAATGATTTTTGTGAACAAAAATTGTTCACGATTGTGTAAGCCCAAACCGATCTCATCGTATGTATTTGGCTGCTATAATTGTGCCTATCTGGATTTAATAGCGTCATTTGTTTTTTCACAAACTGTATAACGCTGATATAACGCTGATATAACGCTGATGTAACGCTGATGTAACGCTGACTTCCGATGTTATTGTCACTTCAGAAAGGAAGGCCGTTTGACCTTGCCGTGGACGTAGGCTGTGGCTCGGGACAGGGGACACTTCTACTGGCACCTCACTTTACCCAGGTGATCGGGACAGACATCAGCCCCGCCCAGCTGGAGGTGGCTCTGGCCAATAGCAGCGCCCCAAATATCTTCTACAGGTGAGAAGGGGGAGGGGCACGCAGGATAGTGGGCGGGAATTGCTTTGTTGTCCTATCAAGGATCAAGGTCAATCCAAGGTCATACTTTTATAAGTGAAGTGTAGTATGTATTGTGATGTGTTATATGTCTGTCAGGAATGTTGGTACTGTTGGCAGACAACAGTGCCTATTGGACAATGAAGTATTAATTCATTCCTTCTTCATATTTAGATGTAATTATCATGTTTTTGATACCCGACCCCATTGAAACATCCCTGTAGTTTTAACTAGTAACATAATTAACTCAGACACTTTGAGGTCCAAACGTCACCAGTTAAACATCCAAAATGTGTAACCCTTTAACCAGCGTGCAGACAGTGTCTCACATCTCCCATAACCCCACAGGCAGTGTCCTGCAGAGGAGTTACCGTTTGCTGACGGCGGGGCAGACTTGGTGACGTCCATGACCGCGGCCCACTGGTTCGACCGTCCACGGTTCCTCCAGGAGGCAGACAGGCTGCTGAAGCCCAGAGGGTGTCTGGCCCTGATCAGTTACACCCTGGACATGGACCTGGAGTACGGACAACACTCACACACTCTTACTGACATCTGTCATCAGGTCAGATATCAAACCACTGAGGAATTAATTGATTTAGTTTATAAGATAATTAAAAATAGTAGGCTGCTCCAGATGGAGACAACATCACATACAATCAACTGACCAACTGACTATGTACAGATGTCCCACTATCTCAGTGTTAAATTAACCCTTTTAACGCTGGATAATTGGGACTCATATGTACTCTGTGAAAGGGTTAAACGTAACACTCTCTGAGTTCAATGTACACTGAGATCTGGCCTTCTATGAAGTGTGCAAACTTTGTGACTTCAGAGTAAGGAAACAATGGGAAAGTAATTCAGAGTACGAAAACAACAGAAAAATAATACTACCTTATTCATGTCCCCCTCCAGTTCTACAAGAACCTGCTGCCATTTCGCAGTGGCCACCTAGGTACTACCACTGTCCCTCTCTACAAACAGATGTATGACTCATGCCCGTACCCAGACAAAGAGTGGTGAGTGCTGCTGAAAAGCCAAGGTATCCAAAGACTACTACATTATATCTTGCTGGCTTTGTGTCTACTGTGTACACAGTGCCTTCAGAAAGTATTCAGACCCCTTGACGTTTTCCACATTTTGTTACGTTACAGCCTTATTCTAAAATGGATTAAATAAATAAAAATTCTTCAGCAATCTATGCACAATACCCCACAATGATGAAGCAAAAACATGTTTTTAGACATTTTTGCAAATCTTTACGTAAGTATTCACACCATTTGCTATGATATTGAGCTGAGGTGCATCCTGTATAATTGATCATCCATGAGATGTTTCTACAACTTGACTGGAATCCACCTGTGGTAATTTTGGGGGATTTTGACATGATTTGGAAAGGCACACACCTGTCTATATAAGGTCCCATAGTTGACAGTGCATTTCAGAGCAAAAACCAAGCTATGAGGGTGAAGGAATTGTCCGTAGAGTTCCGAGACAGGACTGTGTCAAGGCACAGATCTGGGGAAGGGTACCAAAAAATGTCTGCCGCCCGGCCAAACTGAGCAATCGGGGGAGAAGGGTCTTGGTCAGGGAGATGACCAAGAACCCAATGGTCACTGACAGAGCTCTAGAGTTCCTCTGTGGAGATGGGAGAACCTTCCAGAAGGGCAACCATCTCTGCAGAACTCCACTAATCAGGCCTTTATGGTAGAGTGGCCAGATGGAAGCCACTCCTCATTAAAAGGCACATGGGGCTCCCGAGTGGCGCAGCGGTCTAAGGCACTGCATCTCAGTGCAAGAGGTGTCACTACAGTCCCTGGTTCGAATCCAGGCTGTATCACATCTGGCTGTGATTGGGAGTCCCATAGGGCGGTGCAGGTTTGGCTGCTGTAGGCTGTCATTGTAAATAAGAATTTGTTCTTAACTGACTTGCCTAGTTAAATAAAGGTTAAATAAAAAAATATATATATATGACAGCCCACTTGGCATTTGCCAAAAGGCACCTAAAGACTCTCAAACCATGAGAAACAAGATTCTCTGGTCTGATGAAACCAAGATTGAACTCTTTGGCCTGAATGCCAAGTGTCACGTCTGGAGGAAACCTGGCACCATCCCTACTGTGAAGCATGGTGGTGGCAGTATCATGCTGTTTGGATGTTTTTCAGTGGCAGGGACTAGGAGACTAGTCAGGATCGAGGGAAAGATGAACAGATCCTTGATGAAAACCTGCTCCTCCGGACCTCAGACTTGGGCGAAGGTTCACCTTCCAACAGGACAAAGACCCTAAGCAAACAGCCAAGAGAACGCTGGAGTGGCTTCAGGACAAGTCTCTGAATATCCTTGAGTGGCCCGGACCTGAACCCGATCATACACTTTTGGAGAGACCTGAAAATAGCTGTGCAGCAACGCTCACCATCCAACCTGACAGAGCATGAGAGGATATGTAGAGAAGAATGGGAGAAACTCCCCAAATACAGGTGTGCCAAGCTTATAGCATCATACCCAAGAAGACTCAATCGCTTCCTAAGGTGCTTCAACAAAGTCCTGACTAAAGGGTCTGAATACTTTAAAAATAATAATGTTGTAACTTAATAAAATGTGGAGGGGTTAAGGGCTCGGAATACTTTACGATTGCCATGAATATCAGTATACTAGCATATCATAGCCTAGCATAGCATAGCATAGCATAGCCTGGTCTAGAGTATCATAGAATAGCATAGCTTAGCCTAGCATAGAATAGCCTGGCCTGGCCAAGCTTAGCATAAAATAGTATTCTTATTTTGTTCAGTGTTTTTGTGTTGCTCTTTCCAGGCATGAGTGTCTGCGGATGAGGAGCCCGATGCCTCTGAGTGGCTACATCGGTATGGTGGAGACCTTCTCTAGCTATCAGGCGTTGCTGAAGCAGGATCCAGTGGAAGCCCACAAGTTCTCCCAGGCCTTCAGGAACAGGTGAGCTTCAGCATACAGGTGCTCAAAATCATTTGCAGGCTGGAATTAAATTGAATGTGCCTTTAGCAATGTTTACGCCATGTTTATTTTTACAAACTACTGTCTGCACACTTCTATTACAATTATGAACGCTGGAGGCAGCTATCTATGAGGGGAGACTCTCATCTGCTTATAGGTTTATATATATAAACATTTGAACACAACTCCATAAATACTGCAGTGCAGGTTGGTTAGAAATTTGTTGATTTCTCATCTCTAAGAAAATCTGAGTGAGCTGATGACCATCTTCTTTGACTGTCACTCACTCTGTTCCACTCCTCCTCTTCTGGCCTAGGTTGCTGTCTGTGATGGGGGAGTCGAATCCAGACACAGAGATCACAGTGGTGGTCAAGTATTTCTACTGGCTGGCCTGCAAACCTGCTGCAGCCTGATCTGGGGCAAAGAAGCAGCAAACCCTACAGACCCTCATCTTCCCTTAATGTTTTCTGTTGCATTTAATGGCAAGATGAAATAACTAAAAGAGGGCTTACACATTCCAACAAATAAGACCACATGTTACATGCAACTTAAATCATTAGTCCATCAAAGTCAAAATGAGAAGTGAACCGACATGAACTCCAATACCACCTAAAGAAGATGTTTACGATGTTTCAGAATAGTCTGGATACCCGAAGAGTTCAACCATTTCTTGTTTTATAAAGAAAGCTTGTTAAAATACAATGCTCCCTCTGTGTCCCTCTTAGTGTTGAGGTGTGTGTGCATGTGTTTTCAGAGGAGTAGGACTGAGATCCTGCCTGGCAGGAGTCGGTCTCTGACAGTAGTGAGGTCTCACCATCTGAAATGCCATATCAAATCAAATCAAATTTTATTAGTCACATACACATGGTTAGCAGATGTTAATGCGAGTGTAGCGAAATGCTTGTGCTTCTAGTTCCGACAATGCAGTAATAACCAACAAGTAATCTAACCTAACAATTCCACAACTACTACCTTATACACACACAAGTGTAAAGGGATAAAGAATATGTACATAAAGATATATGAATGAGTGGTGGTACAGAACGGCATAGGCAAGATGCAGTAGATGGTATAGAGTACGGTATATACATATGAGATGAGTACTGTAGGGTATGCAAACATAAAGTGGCATAGTTTAAAGTGGCTAGTGGTACATGTATTACATAAAGATGGCAAATGGTGCCCCTAGTGGTAGAATAAAGTAATACTTTCCCTACCTCACCTCATAGCCACACTTTATAGCCCCACCTCATAGCCCCAACTCATAACCCCAACTCATAGCCCCAACTCATAGCCCCACCTTATGGCCCCAACTCATAGCCACACCTCATAGTCCCACCTCATAGACTCAACTCATAACCCCAACTCATAGCCCCACCTTATGGCCCCAAGTCATAGCCACACCTCATAGTCCCACCTCATAGCCTCAACTCATAGCCACACCTCATAGCCACACTTTATAGCCCCACCTCATAGCAACACTTTATAGCCCCACCTCACAGTCCCACCTCATAGCCCCACCTCATAGTCCCACCTCATAGCCACACTTTATAGCCCCACCTTATAGTCCCACCTCATAGTCCCGCCTTATAGTCCCACCTCATAGTCCCACCTCATAGCCCCACCTCATAGTCCCACCTTATAGCCCCACCTCATAGTCCCACCTTATAGCCCCACCTCATAGCCCCACCTCATAGTCCCACCTCATAGCCACACTTCATAGTCCCACCTTATAGTCCCACCTCATAGTCCCACCTTATAGCCCCACCTCATAGCAACACTTTACAGCCCCACCTCATAGTCCCACCTCATAGCCACACCTCATAGTCCCACCTCATAGTCCAACCTCATAGTCCCAACTCATAGCCCCACCTCATAGCCCCACCTCATAGCAACACTTTATAGCCCCACCTCATAGCCCCAACTCATAGCTCCAACTCAAAGCCACACTTTATAGGCCCAACTCATAGCCCCACTTTATAGGCCCAACTCATAGCCACACCTCATAGCCCCACCTCATAGCCCCACCTCATAGCAACACTTTATAGCCCCACCTCATAGCCACACCTCATAGCCCCACCTCATAGCAACACTTTATAGTCCCACCTTATAGCCACACCTCATAGTCCCAACTCATAGCCCCAACTCATAGCTCCAACTCAAAGCCACACTTTATAGGCCCAACTCATAGCCCCACTTTATAGGCCCAACTCATAGCCACAACATAGACCCACCTCATAGCCACAACATAGCCCCAACTCATAGCCACAACATAGACCCACCTCATAGCCACAACATAGCCCCACCTCATAGCCACACTTTATAGGCCCAACTCATAGCCCTAACTCATAGCCACAACATAGCCCCAACTCATAGCCACAACATAGACCCAACTCATAGCCCCAACTCATAGCCACAACATAGACCCAACTCTTAGCCCCAACTCTTAGCCCCAACTGATAGCCCCAACTCATAGCCCCAACTCATAGCCCCAACTCATAGACCCAACTCATAGCCACAACTCATAGCCCCATCTCATAGCCCCAACTCATAGCCACTCAATAGCCCCAACTCATAGCCACAACTCATAGCCACAACATAGACCCACCTCATAGCCACAACATAGCCCCACCTTATAGCCACACTTTATAGGCCCAACCCATAGCCCTAACTCATAGCCACAACATAGCCCCACCTTATAGCCACACTTTATAGGCCCAACTTATAGCCACAACTCATAGCCACAACTCATAGCCCCCTGGGTATACCTGATCCACTAAACTCTGACTCCAGGCCTCAACATGGAAGCGTTCAACAAGCCTTCTCTGAAGTAGCTTCCCTGAGACTACAGGGGTGTATTCATTAGTGCACACCGTAGAAAAACCATTAGTTCAGGTTTTTCCCTCCCGTTTGGGCCTGTTTGCGCATTCCTATTGAATACACCCCAGGTCCTTTATATCAGTTGTGTTTCTCCTCTTCAGATGTAATGTCAGATGCCTACCGTACCATCTTCCTCTCCTCTCTAAGGACTAGAGTTGAATTAACTTAGTGTTACCGGGCTATTAGTCTCTGCCTGTGGCTGAGGTTGGAGCCCCATGTCTGGGACTAGTGTCTGGGACCACCTTAATGATCATATAGCCAAGCTGACAGCAGGCCAGCTGAGACAGGGGTAATAGGGAGCCAGAGGGCTTTCTGGGTGATGGTGTGGGTTTGAGACGGTGGGTGGCTTAGTGTGGAAGATGAGAGGACTTATAAATAGCTATGAATACGCTACGTGCGAGTGGTTCTCCTGATTCATTGGCGTCAGGTCTCGGGATGTTTTCACTATCACTTTACATTGTATTCACTTTCTTCCTCTCTCCCTAAGTCACCATGGTCTGCTTTCCATACCAATCTCAAAGTCATTATCTTACTAATGACAGCTAATACATAGAACGCTGATCCCCAGATGCTTAACAACAAGGTCGGTCAGTCACCATGACGATACTGATAAGGACCAATGCATGTGCACTCCACAGGTGGTCATCACACATCCATTACATTCCTAATGATTCAATCAAACAGTGCGAACTCACTGGCTAATGTTTTCTGATTGCAATCCTGTAACTCATTACAATCACTTACCGCTCTATTAGATTTGGCTCAATAGGTGACAGTGTTTGTAAGGTGTTATAAGGCTATTTTAGGCTGTACATTCCTCTAGGCTTCATCTCTGTACATTCCTTTAGGCTTCATCTCTGTATATTCCTTTAGATTATATCACTGTAGGTGAGATGTTACTGTGAGGTTTCACTTATCAAGCCCATCTGGCCTGTTATTTAACTAGACAAGTCAGTTAAGAACACATTCTTATTTACAATGATGGCCTACCAAAAGGCAAAAAGCCTCCTGTGGGGACAAGGGCTGGGATTAAAAAAAATATACATAAATAAATATAGGACAAAACACGCATCACGACAAGAGAGACAACACAACACTACATGAAGAGAGACCTAAGACAACAACATAGCAAGGCAGCAACACATGACAACACAGCATGGTAGCAACATGACAACAACATGGTAGCAACACCACATGACAACAACATGGTAGTAACACCACATGACAACAACATGGTAGTAACACCACATGACAACAACATGGTAGTAACACCACATGACAACAACATGGTAGCAACACCACATGACAACAACATGGTAGTAACACCACATGACAACAACATGGTAGTAACACCACATGACAACAACATGGTAGCAACACAAAACATGGTACAAACATTATTGGGCACAGACAACAGCACAAAGGGCAAGAAGGTAGAGACAACAATACATCACTCAAAGCAGCCACAACTGTCAGTAAGAGTGTCCATGATTGAGTCTTTGAATGAAGAGATGGAGATGAAACTGTCCAGTTTGAGTGTTTATTGCAGCTCGTTCCAGTCGCTAGCTGCAGCGAACTGAAAAGACGAGTGACCCAGGGATGTGTGTGCTTTGGGGACCTTTAACAGAATGTGACTGGCAGAACGGGTGTTGTATGTGGAGGATGAGGGCTGCAGTAGATCTCTCAGATAGGTGGGACTGAGGCCTTTTTACTGCAGTCACATTGAGATTAATAACCCCGTTGCTATGGCGAGCTGGCTTTGGGACTATATTCTGCCACTTGTGTTAAGGCGAGCTGTCAATCAAAGCGGCTTTTAATCTTTTAATTTCTTCCAGGGAGACCCAGGGCCCTCTGGTGTGCTGACTCATTGTGTGGCGTGCTGACTGCCTTTTCATAAAACAAGACAAGTGTGTGTGTGTGTGTGTGTGTGTGTCGTGCGTGTTGTGTGTGTCATGCGTGTTGTGTGTGTCGTGCGTATGTGTGTGTTGTGTGTGTCGTGCGTATGTGTGTGTGCCTTCTTCTTCTGCCCACCACAGTATGAGAATAGCTGGTTGTTATTGAATGGTTCATATGTAATGTATTTTTGATACTTCTCCACACAGGTGTGTGTACTGGGATGTTGGAGTACTCTGACTCCTGAATCTGATAGATATGGTAGTAGGTGGATGGTAGTATGACACAGTGCTGGGCAGAGATGTATTGGACCTGGCTGTGGGCTGAAGGGGCGTCTCTACACTCTTCAGGTGGGACTTCAATTCTGTTCTCATTCATGTTTGGATATCAAACAAATATCATATTGATATCAAAATAAATGGATACCAAAAACAATTTCTTATTTCACTTTTATCATATTAGTATTTGTTGTTCTTTATTTCTCTGTTTAAAATGCACATTAATAGATAATAATTAATACATAATCAGACACATGTATCTATAGGGACAGTGGTAATGGCTCTGTAATCCATTGTGAAACGGTAGAATATAAGACAACATATTCTGATGATGTATATTCCTGTTTTGTTGGATTAAAAGGTGTAGCTACTGGGCATGGCTGTCTAGATCAAATACAGACTTTTCTATGAAGCCCTTTATATACATCTATTCAGTCCATGTAAAGACTTGGCTAGTGCCCAAAGCTACATTACAGATGTTGTTGCATTGATGTTGACATTCAATGTATTTATTATCTGTCCTCCATGCCCTACACCACATTAGCCCTCTCTTGGTTGCCACTTTGTGGTTTACAACAATACAATGCATATTTTCAATTGGAATTTCTAGGGTTATTGATGAGCCACAGTACAACAAACATCACAGAACGATGACAGTCTTAGTATGCTGTTGGGTATCTCTGCTTGTCGTTGTCCCAGTTCAGTGTCCCCTCCATCATGTCTCCCCTATCAGATAAGCTGAAGTTCGTTCTCCAAGAGGTCAAGTTGATCCCTAGAAGCTGGCCTCGGGTCAGTTTTGCGTTTCCTCCGCTAATGATTCAGTTAGAATTTTGGCAGGGCAAACTGATCCTAGATCTGTATTCTGTACCCAGGGGCACCTTCACACAGGATGAGACAGTTACACGATTCCCTGGCAGCATTTACCACTCCACACCACTAGGGCAGTCATGAGCAGAGTGACCAGCACAGGCACTCCAATGAAAGGCCCCAAGATACGTATAGGAGGGTCCTGCAGCAGCCTGCCGGTCAGAGCGCAGTCGTGAAAGTACTCCCGGTGGAGGCGTATGAAGAGTTCGTCCATCAGCCGGTTGGGCCAGAAGCAGTGCATCTTGAGTGCCACGAAAAAGGTACAGTTGGTCAGTTCCTCGTAAGGCCTGCAGGGGGGGATAAAACATTGAAACTAAGGGACAGCATGAGAAAACTAACTCTAACTTTTAAATACAGAGCATTCGGAATGTATTCAGACCGCTTGATTTTTCCAAAATGTTGTTACATTTCAGTCTTATTCTAAAATGGATTAAAATAATAATAATCAGCATCAATCTACACACAACACCCCATAATGACAAAGAGAAAAATGTAAAAAAAAAGAAAAGAAGAGAGAAATACCTTATTTACATAAGTATTCAGACCCTTTGCTATGAGACTCGAAATTGAGCTCAGGTGCATCCTGTTTCTTTTGATCATCTTTGAGATGTTTCTACAACTTGATTGGAGTCCCCCTGTGGTAAATTCAATTGATTGGAAAATATTTGGAAAGGCACACACCTGTCTATATAAGGTTCCACAGTTGATAGTGCATGTAAGTGCAAAAAACAAGCCATGAGGGTGAAGGAATTGCCGTAGAGCTCCGAGACAGGATTGTGTCGAGGCACAGATCTGGGGAAGGGAACCAAAACCTTTCTGAAGCATTGAAGGTCCTCAAGAACACAGTGGCCTCCATCATTCTTAAATGGAAGAAGTTTGCAACCACCAAGACTCTTCCTAGAGCCAGCCGCACGGCCAAACTGAGCAATCAGGGGAGAAGGGGCTTGGTCAGGGAGGTGACCAAGAACCCGATGATCACTCTGACAGAGCTCCAGAGTTCCTCTGTGGAGATGGGAGAACTTTCCAGAAGGACAGCCATCTCTGCAGCACTCCAGCAATCAGGCCTTTATGGTAGAGTGGCAAGACGGAAGCTACTCGTCAGTAAAAGGCACATGACAGCCCACTTGGTGTTTGCCAAAAGGCACCTAAAGACTCTCAGACCATTAGAAACAAGATTGTCTGGTCTGATGAAACCAAGATTGAACTCTTTGGCCTGAATGCCAAACGTTACGTCTGGAGGAAACCTGGCACCATCCCTACGGTGAAGCATAGTGGTGGCAGCATCATGCTGTGGGGATGTTTTTCAGCGGCAGGGACTGGGAGACTAGTCAGGATCGAGGCAAAGATGAACGGAGCACAGTACAGAGAGATCCTTGATGAAAACCTGCTCCAGAGCTCTCAGGACCTCAGACTAGACAATGACCCAAAGCACACAGCCAAGACAACGCAGGAGTGGCTTCAGGACAAGTCTCTGAATGTCCTCCCAGCCAGAGCCCGGACTTGAACCCAGTTGAACATCTCTGGAGAGACCTGCAAATAGCTGTGCAGTAACGCTCCCCATCCAACCTGACAGAGCTTGAGAGGCTCTGCAGAGAAGAATGGTAGAAAATCCCCAAATACAGCTTGTAACGTGATACCGAGGAAGACGCAATGCTTTAATTTCAGCCAAAGATGCTTCAAAAAAGTGTTGAGTAAAGGGTATGAATACTTACATAAATGTGATATTTCCATTATTATTTTTTTATAAATTAGCAAAAATTTCTACAAACCAGCTAGGTGGTTAGAGAGGAGTCATACAACACAGCTAATTAGTACTACCATAGCTAGGTGGTTAGAGAGGAGTCATACCATACAGCTAAATATAACTACCATAGCTAGGTGGTTAGAGAGGAGTCATACCATACAACTAAATATAACTACCATAGCTAGGTGGTTAGAGAGGGGGCATACCATACAGCTAAATATAACTACAATAGCTAGGTGATAGGTGGTTAGAGAGGAGACATACCATACAGCTAAATATAACTACCATACCTAGGTGATAGGTGGTTAGAGAGGAGACATACCATACAGCTAAATACAACTACCATAGCTAGGTGGTAGGTGGTTAGAGAGGAGACATACCATACAGCTAAATATAACTACCATAGCTAGGTGATAGGTGGTTAGAGAGGAGACATACCATACAGCTAAATATAACTACCATAGCTAGGTGGTTAGAGAGGAGACATACCATACAGCTAAATATAACTACCATAGCTAGGTGGTTAGAGAGGAGTCATACCATACAGCTAAATATAACTACCATAGCTAGGTGGTTAGAGAGGAGTCATACCATACAGCTAAATATAACTACCATAGCTAGGTGGTTAGAGAGGAGACATACCATACAGCTAAATATAACTACCATAGCTAGGTGGTTAGAGAGGAGTCATACCATACAGCTAAATATAACTACCATAGCTAGGTGGTTAGAGAGGAGACATACCATACAGCTAAATATAACTACCATAGCTAGGTGGTAGGTGGTTAGAGAGGAGTCATACCATAGAGCTAAATATAACTACTATAGCTAGGTGGTTAGAGAGGAGACATACCATACAGCTAAATATAACTACCATAGCTAGGTGGTTAGAGAGGAGTCATACCATACAGCTAAATATAACTACCATAGCTAGGTGGTTAGAGAGGAGACATACCATACAGCTAAATATAACTACCATAGCTAGGTGGTTAGAGAGGAGACATACCATACAGCTAAATATAACTACCATAGCTAGGTGGTTAGAGAGGAGTCATACCATACAGCTAAATATAACTACCATAGCTAGGGGGTTAGAGAGGAGACATACCATACAGCTAAATATAACTACCATAGCTAGGTGGTTAGAGAGGAGACATACCATACAGCTAAATATAACTACCATAGCTAGGTGGTTAGAGAGGAGACATACCATACAGCTAAATATAACTACCATGGCTAGGTGGTTAGAGAGGAGACATACCATACAGCTAAATATAACTACCATAGCTAGGTGGTTAGAGAGGAGATATACCATACAGCTAAATATAACTACCATAGCTAGGTGGTAGGTAGTTAGAGAGGAGTCATACCATACAGCTAAATATAACTACCATAGCTAGGTGATAGGTGGTTAGAGAGGAGACATACCATAAAGCTAAATATAACTACCATAGCTAGGTGGTTAGAGAGGAGTCATACCATACAGCTAAATACAACTACCATAGCTAGGCGGTAGGTGGTTAGAGAGGAGACATACCATACAGCTAAATATAACTACCATAGCTAGGTGGTAGGTGTTTAGAGAGGAGACATACCATACAGCTAAATATAACTACCATAGCTAGGTGGTTAGAGAGGAGTCATACCATACAGCTAAATATAACTACCATAGCTAGGTGGTTAGAGAGGAGATTTACCATACAGCTAAATATAACTACCATAGCTAGGTGGTTAGAGAGGAGTCATACCATACAGCTAAATATAACTACCATAGCTAGGTGGTTAGAGAGGAGTCATACCATACAGCTAAATATAACTACCATAGCTAGGTAGTTAGAGAGAAGACATACCATACAGCTAAATATAACTACCATAGCTAGGTGGTAGGTGGTTAGAGAGGAGTCATACCATACAGCTAAATATAACTACCATAGCTAGGTGGTAGGTGGTTAGAGAGGAGTCATACCATACAGCTAAATATAACTACCATAGCTAGGTGGTAGGTGGTTAGAGAGGAGTCATACCATACAGCTAAATATAACTACCATAGCTAGGTGGTAGGTGGTTAGAGAGGAGTCATACAATACAGCTAAATATAACTACCATAGCTAGGTGGTAGGTGGTTAGAGAGGAGTCATACCATACAGCTAAATATAACTACCATAGCTAGGTGGTTAGAGAGGAGACATACCATACAGCTAAATATAACTACCATAGCCTGGTGGTATGTGGTTAGAGAGGAGTCATACCATACAGCTAAATATAACTACCATAGCTAGGTGGTAGGTGGTTAGAGAGGAGTCATACCATACAGCTAAATATAACTACCATAGCTAGGTGGTAGGTAGTCAAAGAGGAGACATACCATACAGCTAAATATAACTACCATAGCTAGGTGGTTAGAGAGGAGTCATACCATACAGCTAAATATAACTACCATAGCTAGGTGGTTAGAGAGGAGACATACCATACAGCTAAATATAACTACCATAGCTAGGTGGTTAGAGAGGAGACATACCATACAGCTAAATATAACTACCATAGCTAGGTGGTTAGAGAGGAGTCATACCATACAGCTAAATATAACTACCATAGCTAGGTGGTAGGTGGTTAGAGAGGAGTCATACCATACAGCTAAATATAACTACCATAGCTAGGTGGTTACAGAGGAGACATACCATACAGCTAAATATAACTACCATAGCTAGGTGGTTAGAGAGGAGATATACCATACAGCTAAATATAACTACCATAGCTAGGTGGTAGGTAGGTAGTTAGAGAGGAGTCATACCATACAGCTAAATATAACTACCATAGCTAGGTGGTTAGAGAGGAGTCATACCATACAGCTAAATATAACTACCATAGCTAGGGGGTTAGAGAGGAGACATACCATACAGCTAAATATAACTACCATAGCTAGGTGGTTAGAGAGGAGACATACCATACAGCTAAATATAACTACCATAGCTAGGTGGTTAGAGAGGAGACATACCATACAGCTAAATATAACTACCATGGCTAGGTGGTTAGAGAGGAGACATACCATACAGCTAAATATAACTACCATAGCTAGGTGGTTAGAGAGGAGATATACCATACAGCTAAATATAACTACCATAGCTAGGTGGTAGGTAGTTAGAGAGGAGTCATACCATACAGCTAAATATAACTACCATAGCTAGGTGATAGGTGGTTAGAGAGGAGACATACCATAAAGCTAAATATAACTACCATAGCTAGGTGGTTAGAGAGGAGTCATACCATACAGCTAAATACAACTACCATAGCTAGGCGGTAGGTGGTTAGAGAGGAGACATACCATACAGCTAAATATAACTACCATAGCTAGGTGGTAGGTGTTTAGAGAGGAGACATACCATACAGCTAAATATAACTACCATAGCTAGGTGGTTAGAGAGGAGTCATACCATACAGCTAAATATAACTACCATAGCTAGGTGGTTAGAGAGGAGATATACCATACAGCTAAATATAACTACCATAGCTAGGTGGTTAGAGAGGAGTCATACCATACAGCTAAATATAACTACCATAGCTAGGTGGTTAGAGAGGAGTCATACCATACAGCTAAATATAACTACCATAGCTAGGTAGTTAGAGAGAAGACATACCATACAGCTAAATATAACTACCATAGCTAGGTGGTAGGTGGTTAGAGAGGAGTCATACCATACAGCTAAATATAACTACCATAGCTAGGTGGTAGGTGGTTAGAGAGGAGTCATACCATACAGCTAAATATAACTACCATAGCTAGGTGGTAGGTGGTTAGAGAGGAGTCATACCATACAGCTAAATATAACTACCATAGCTAGGTGGTAGGTGGTTAGAGAGGAGTCATACAATACAGCTAAATATAACTACCATAGCTAGGTGGTAGGTGGTTAGAGAGGAGTCATACCATACAGCTAAATATAACTACCATAGCTAGGTGGTTAGAGAGGAGACATACCATACAGCTAAATATAACTACCATAGCCTGGTGGTATGTGGTTAGAGAGGAGTCATACCATACAGCTAAATATAACTACCATAGCTAGGTGGTAGGTGGTTAGAGAGGAGTCATACCATACAGCTAAATATAACTACCATAGCTAGGTGGTAGGTAGTCAAAGAGGAGACATACCATACAGCTAAATATAACTACCATAGCTAGGTGGTTAGAGAGGAGTCATACCATACAGCTAAATATAACTACCATAGCTAGGTGGTTAGAGAGGAGACATACCATACAGCTAAATATAACTACCATAGCTAGGTGGTTAGAGAGGAGACATACCATACAGCTAAATATAACTACCATAGCTAGGTGGTTAGAGAGGAGTCATACCATACAGCTAAATATAACTACCATAGCTAGGTGGTAGGTGGTTAGAGAGGAGTCATACCATACAGCTAAATATAACTACCATAGCTAGGTGGTTACAGAGGAGACATACCATACAGCTAAATATAACTACCATAGCTAGGTGGTTAGAGAGGAGATATACCATACAGCTAAATATAACTACCATAGCTAGGTGGTAGGTAGTTAGAGAGGAGTCATACCATACAGCTAAATATAACTACCATAGCTAGGTGATAGGTGGTTAGAGAGGAGACATACCATACAGCTAAATATAACTACCATAGCTAGGTGGTTAGAGAGGAGTCATACCATACAGCTAAATACAACTACCATAGCTAGGTGGTAGGTGGTTAGAGAGGAGACATACCATACAGCTAAATATAACTACCATAGCTAGGTGGTAGGTGTTTAGAGAGGAGACATACCATACAGCTAAATATAACTACCATAGCTAGGTGGTTAGAGAGGAGTCATACCATACAGCTAAATATAACTACCATAGCTAGGTGGTTAGAGAGGAGATATACCATACAGCTAAATATAACTACCATAGCTAGGTGGTTAGAGAGGAGTCATACCATACAGCTAAATATAACTACCATAGCTAGGTGGTTAGAGAGGAGTCATACCATACAGCTAAATATAACTACCATAGCTAGGTAGTTAGAGAGAAGACATACCATACAGCTAAATATAACTACCATAGCTAGGTGGTAGGTGGTTAGAGAGGAGTCATACCATACAGCTAAATATAACTACCATAGCTAGGTGGTAGGTGGTTAGAGAGGAGTCATACCATACAGCTAAATATAACTACCATAGCTAGGTGGTAGGTGGTTAGAGAGGAGTCATACCATACAGCTAAATATAACTACCATAGCTAGGTGGTAGGTGGTTAGAGAGGAGTCATACAATACAGCTAAATATAACTACCATAGCTAGGTGGTAGGTAGTCAAAGAGGAGACATACCATACAGCTAAATATAACTACCATAGCTAGGTGGTTAGAGAGGAGTCATACCATACAGCTAAATATAACTACCATAGCTAGGTGGTTAGAGAGGAGACATACCATACAGCTAAATATAACTACCATAGCTAGGTGGTAGGTGGTTAGAGAGGAGTCATACAATACAGCTAAATATAACTACCATAGCTAGGTGGTAGGTGGTTAGAGAGGAGTCATACCATACAGCTAAATATAACTACCATAGCTAGGTGGTTAGAGAGGAGACATACCATACAGCTAAATATAACTACCATAGCCTGGTGGTAGGTGGTTAGAGAGGAGTCATACCATACAGCTAAATATAACTACCATAGCTAGGTGGTAGGTGTTTAGAGAGGAGTCATACCATACAGCTAAATATAACTACCATAGCTAGGCGGTAGGTAGTCAAAGAGGAGACATACCATACAGCTAAATATAACTACCATAGCTAGGTGGTTAGAGAGGAGTCATACCATACAGCTAAATATAACTACCATAGCTAGGTTGTTAGAGAGGAGACATACCATACAGCTAAATATAACTACCATAGCTAGGTGGTTAGAGAGGAGACATACCATACAGCTAAATATAACTACCATAGCTAGGTGGTTAGAGAGGAGTCATACCATACAGCTAAATATAACTACCATAGCTAGGTGGTAGGTGGTTAGAGAGGAGTCATACCATACAGCTAAATATAACTACCATAGCTAGGTGGTTACAGAGGAGACATACCATACAGCTAAATATAACTACCATAGCTAGGTGGTAGGTGGTTAGAGATGAGTCATAACATACAGCTAAATATAACTACCATAGCGAGGTGGTTAGAGAGGAGTCATACCATACAGCTAAATATAACTACCATAGCTAGGTGGTAGGTGGTTAGAGAGGAGACATACCATACAGCTAAATATAACTACCATAGCTAGGTGGTTAGAGAGGAGACATACCATACAGCTAAATATAACTACCATAGCTAGGTGGTTAGAGAGGAGTCATACCATACAGCTAAATATAACTACCATAGCTAGGTGGTTAGAGAGGAGTCATACCATACAGCTAAATATAACTACCATAGCTAGGTGGTTAGAGATGAGTCATACCATACAGCTAAATATAACTACCATAGCTAGGTGGTAGGTGGTTAGAGAGGAGACATACCATACAGCTAAATACAACTACCATAGCTAGGTGGTAGGTGGTTAGAGAGGAGTCATACCATACAGCTAAATATAACTACCATAGCTAGGTGGTAGGTGGTTAGAGAGGAGACATACCATACAGCTAAATATAACTACCATAGCTAGGTGGTTAGAGAGGAGTCATACCATACAGCTAAATATAACTACCATAGCTAGGTGGTTAGAGAGGAGTCATACCATACAGCTAAATATAACTACCATAGCTAGGTGGTTAGAGAGGAGTCATACCATACAGCTAAATATAACTACCATAGCTAGGTGGTTAGAGAGGAGTCATACCATACAGCTAAATATAACTACCATAGTTAGGTGTTTAGAGAGGAGACATACCATACAGCTAAATATAACTACCATAGCTAGGTGGTAGGTGGTTAGAGAGGAGTCATACCATACAGCTAAATATAACTACCATAGCTAGGTGGTAGGTGGTTAGAGAGGAGACATACCATACAGCTAAATATAACTACCATAGCTAGGTGGTTAGAGAGGAGTCATACCATACAGCTAAATATAACTACCATAGCTAGGTGGTTAGAGAGGAGTCATACCATACAGCTAAATATAACTACCATAGCTAGGTGGTAGGTGGTTAGAGAGGAGACATACCATACAGCTAAATATAACTACCATAGCTAGGTGGTAGGTGTTTAGAGAGGAGACATACCATACAGCTAAATATAACTACCATAGCTAGGTGTTTAGAGAGGAGACATACCATACAGCTAAATATAACTACCATAGCTAGGTGGTAGGTGATTAGAGAGGAGACATACCATACAGCTAAATATAACTACCATAGCTAGGTAGTTAGAGAGGAGACATACCATACAGCTAAATATAACTACCATCGCTAGGTGGTAGGTGGTTAGAGAGGAGACATACCATACAGCTAAATATAACTACCATAGCTAGGTGGTAGGTGATTAGAGAGGAGACATACCATACAGCTAAATATAACAACCATAGCGAGGTGGTTAGAGAGGAGACATACCATACAGCTAAATATAACTACCATAGCTAGGTGGTTAGAGAGGAGTCATACCCTACAGCTAAATATAACTACCATAGCTAGGTGGTTAGAGAGGAGACATACCATACAGCTAAATATAACTACCATAGCTAGGTGGTTAGAGAGGAGACATACCATACAGCTAAATATAACTACCATAGCTAGGGGGTTAGAGAGGAGACATACCATACAGCTAAATATAACTACCATAGCTAGGTGGTAGGTGGTTAGAGAGGAGTCATACCATACAGCTAAATATAACTACCATAGCTAGGTGGTTAGAGAGGAGACATACCATACAGCTAAATATAACTACCATAGCTAGGTGGTTATAGAGGGGACATACCATACAGCTAAATATAACTACCATAGCTAGGTGGTTAGAGAGGAGTCATACCATACAGCTAAATATAACTACCATAGCTAGGTGGTTATAGAGGGGACATACCATACAGCTAAATATAACTACCATAGCTAGGTGGTTAGAGAGGAGACATACCATACAACTAAATATAACTACCATAGCTAGGTGGTTAGAGAGGAGTCATACCATACAGCTAAATATAACTACCATAGCTAGGTGGTTAGAGAGGAGACATACCATACAGCTAAATATAACTACCATAGCTAGGTGGTTAGAGAGGAGTCATACCATACAGCTAAATATAACTACCATAGCTAGGTGATAGGTGGTTATAGAGGGGACATACCATACAGCTAAATATAACTACCATAGCTAGGTGGTAGGTGGTTAGAGAGGAGACATACCAGCAGTGGAACTCCCAATATCATACCAGGGGAGCTACAGACCAGCTTGACTGAGTGAATATAATTAGAGCCAAGACACACTGACCTGCCTTTGGTCTCCTGATAATATCAGAGGTGTTTGGACTGAATAAAGGTGATTAAATGAATTATTCATTGGAAACTTTGTTCTAAAAGAGCATACATGAATTCAGCGTAATTTCAGACTCTCTTTGACACTGGAAACCCCAAAGGTGACTACTGTTCAACTTATAATAGGGCATGTGGTTCTGACCTGGCCATGAACGCACACACGCACGCACGCACGCACACACACACACTTAGTACCCTGTGTCCCCATGGCAGGCAGCCACCCAGAACCTGTGTACAGGTGTCACCTTACACAACATCAGTGTGCCCTAAACCCGGGACCAAGACCAGAGGGGCTGGTTGGGCAAATATTTGTTTATTCAAAGTTCTGTCTCTTTCTCAATCCCTCTCTTCCTCTTCGCTTTTTCTTTCCACACGCAAAACAGAGTTGACCTGCTCACTAAATCGCTCTATCTATCTCTCCGTCTCCCACCTCTCTCTCCCTCCTTCACTCTCTATTCTTCCCTCCCTACCCAGCTAACAATTCTAGGGAGAGAGAAAGAGAACATTTTTGTAATGTTACCCGTAATATTCTCCTAATGTTTGAGTGTCCAGTTTTCTGTTAGTCAGGGGAACATTCTATCTATGCTAACAAAAAACCTTCTGAGAACCTTTTCAGCATGTATTGGTGATAACGTTAGGGGAGCATTCCCTTAGAATCAGGCAGAAATATCTAGAACATGGTTACACTGTTTTTAGAACACACAACATTAATGTTCTAGACATGTTTCAGGGGAACGCTGCAAGAACAAATTCATGTGTCCAGTTTTCTGAGGGTTAGGAGAATATTCCTTCAACGTCCCACCAGACGTTCACAGAATATGGTCGCCATGTTCTCAGAATGTAAGATATTAATGTTCTAGACACGTTTCATGGGAACGCTGCAAGAACATTTCTGTGTATCAGTTGTCAAGACGTTGCCTGATGGTCCCAAAGAAACGTTTTACCAAAATATATATTTTTTTATTACACATCACACCTTGTTACTTTTGCCAAGCCCATCAAGGCCCTGATTGGTGAACCACAGATCCATTCACAGCTCGTTCTGTCTGTTGGCAAGGTTACACACAGACAGTGCTTTTAACATAGTGTTCTCAACTTACATATTTGACACACATGATTACATTGTGCATGTTCATTTATACAGCAATTATTATTCAATATGTTCACACCTTTGATTTGAACTCACGACCTCATGGTTCACGACATTTAGATTGTGCTGCTAAACCACCTCTGTGTCAGTTGTCAGTTACTTGGACTATTCTCTCATCAGTGATTTGATAGTTATCAGTTCATTTGACTATTCTCTCATCAGTGATTTGATAGTTATCAGGTCATTTGACTATTCTCTCATCAGTGATTTGATAGTTGTCAGTTCATTTGACTATTCTCTCATCAGTGATTTGATAGTTATCAGTTCATTTGACTATTCTCTCATCAGTGATTTGATAGTTATCAGTTCATTTGACTATTCTCTCATCAGTGATTTGATAGTTATCAGTTCATTTGACTATTCTCTCATCAGTGATTTGATAGTTATCAGTTCATTTGACTATTCTCTCATCAGTGATTTGATAGTTATCAGGTCATTTGACTATTCTCTCATCAGTGATTTGATAGTTGTCAGTTCATTTGACTATTCTCTCATCAGTGATTTGATAGTTATCAGTTCATTTGACTATTCTCTCATCAGTGATTTGATAGTTATCAGTTCATTTGACTATTCTCTCATCAGTGATTTGATAGTTATCAGTTCATTTGACTATTCTCTCATCAGTGATTTGATAGTTATCAGTTCATTTGACTATTCTCTCATCAGTGATTTGATAGTTATCAGTTCATTTGACTATTCTCTCATCAGTGATTTGATAGTTATCAGGTCATTTGACTATTCTCTCATCAGTGATTTGATAGTTGTCAGTTCATTTGACTATTCTCTCATCAGTGATTTGATAGTTATCAGTTCATTTGACTATTCTCTCATCAGTGATTTGATAGTTGTCTAATGATGGTGGAACATATTAAAATGTTTGAATGAAAACTGGACACAGGACTGTTCCTGCATGTGCTTATTGAGCCAGTATAGTTAGGCCCTGTCCAGAAGAAACACTAAACCCTTCTTCCTAGGCACTTGTTTAGATCTGAGACAACTTGATAGGTGTAAGCAATTGGGTGAATGCACTTTGAAGTAAATCTCAGCTTTGTTAAAAGTAGACTCAAGACAAACTACTATTGATCCTAGTGATTCAGGAGGATCATTAAACCAGGTTGATACGCCCCACCAACATTACACAACTATACTGAAAGTCCTTCAATAGCTGAAATAAGTCAATCAAATCCCTGATTACAGAACAGTCAGGTTTCCTGAAAGATGGGGGTGTAGCAGGAAGATCTGAGTACTGACAACCTAAAGGTTGTGAGTTCAAATCCCAGTTGAGGACATGTTGAATAATAACTACTCTATAAATCAACAGGCATAATTTAATCACGTATGTCAAAGTGTGTCAGATATGTAAGTTGAAAACATTCTATGCATCCTTGTCACGTTCTGACCTTTATTTCCTTTGTTTTGTCTTTATTTAGTTGGTCAGGGCGTGAGTTGGGCTGGGAAGTCTATGTGTGTTTTTCTATGTTGGGGTTTTGAGTTCGGCTTGGTATGGATCTCAATCAGAGGCAGCTGTCAATCGTTGTCCCTGATTGAGAATCATACTTAGGTAGCCTGGGTTTCACTTTTGGTTTGTGGGGGTTTTGTCTTCCGTGTCAGTGTTTGTCGCCACACGGTACTGTTTCGTTTGTTCACATCGTTTATTGTTTTGTTTAGTGTTCTGAGTTTAATTAAAAACATCATCATGAACACTTACCACGCTGCGCTTTGGTCCTCCTCTCTTTCTCGCGAAGACGATCGTTACAATCCTTAACTTTGCCAACAGACAAAGAACTATGAACGGATCAGTGGTTCACCAATCAGGGCCTTGATTGGCTCTGCAATAGTAATACATGTTTTGGGGGACGCATGTTCTTCCAACTCTCCCATGAAACATGTATAGAATATTCACATCTTAAGTTCTGAGAACATGGCAACATGAAACATGTCTAAAACATTCACATCTTAAGTTCTGAGAACATGGAAACATGAAACATGTATAGAACATTCACGTCTTAAGTTCTGAGAACATGGCAACATGAAACATGTATAGAACATTCACGTCTTAAGTTCTGAGAACATGGCAACATGAAACATGTCTAAAACATTCACATCTTAAGTTCTGAGAACATGGCAACATGAAACATGTCTAAAACATTCGCATCTTAAGTTCTGAGAACATGGAAACATGGAACGTTGATGGAATATTCTCCTAAACCACAGAAACCTGGACGCATGAATGTTTTTGCCATGTTTCCATGAAACATGTCTAAAACATTCACATCTTAAGTTCTGAGAACATAGTAACCACTTTCTGGGTTAATTGGATTTGACATTAAGGGAAAGGTCTCTTGGAGACATTCCTTGCACATCACAGGAACATTCCTATGAGGAATCCTTCTGTGTGTGTGTCTGTTATGGTGATAGACATGTAAACTTGGCTCTCCAGATGGAACGGTCTTGTAAAGACAAGGACCTCTGCTAAACTGATAGAGCGTCATTTGCAAGTAATACTGACAAATAATACAGTGACATAATTCAAGTAAATGTAATTGAACTCAACTCTATTTTTTATTTAGGATGAATAAAATGTAGGATGGATTTAGGTGAATAATATAGATTATACTGACTGAAAAGTGTCAGACCAGCTGCACCACAGGCTCTGGTCCAGGGCCTCCATGTCCTGAGTGAACTTGGTCACACAGAAGTCAGAGATGGCCCTCCCGTAGGCACCGCTGCAGCTGCTAAGTGGTGGAATGGCCCTCCCGTAGGCACCGCTGGAGCCGCTCACTGGGGGAAAGCCACGGGCTGCTTCAGAGGGAAGGAACATGTCATCAGATTGTAGTGTAGTTGTTGGAAGCGATCAGGGAGGCAGCAAGTTTATGAAACACGGGCTAAATGTATCACGCGTCTAAAAGCAAGAGTGATGATTTAGGATCAGTTCTGCCTTTAAGATCATAAACAATAAGATTATATGGACAGGGGGCACCAGATCCTAGATCAGCAGTCTCACTCTGAGACGCGTGATGCATACAGCCGAAGATCTTGATTCAAATACCCTTTGTTAATAAGCGTTTGATTGAGCCTGCCTGGAGTACCGGATAGGCCAGGTTTACACTTTTGGGACCATTCCGTTGCACTAGGCAAGCTCAATCTAATGCAGTTTAAAGTATTTCAAAGACAACAAGTACTATTTGAACCCATGTCTCGAATGAAACATCCTAACGTGACCAGTACGGACCAGCAGAATAGACTGTCCCAGTCTGTCATCAACACATACTTCCAGATGTCCACCATTGTCCCTGTACTCAAGCAAACAAAGGTAACCTGCCTAAATGACTATCGCTCTGCCTATAGCACTCAGTTCTCTCATCATGAAGTGTTTGGAGAGGCTGGTCAAGGACCACATCAGCTCCACCTTACCTGAAACCCTGGACCCATTAGGATGTGCATACCGACCTAACAGATCCACGGATGATGCAATCGCCAGTGTTCTGAACACGCCCCTATCCCACTTGGACGTGTGTGAGAATGCTGTTCATCGACTACAGTTCACCACCTATTGACATTGATGGGGCTGCAGTGGAGAGGGTCAAACGTTCCACTCTGCCAGGACTCCAACCTCCACCCTGTAGAAGGTCTCGTCGCTGTCTGTAAATGAGCGCTAAGCCACTCAATGTCCACTTACAAGGTCATCTACGCACTAACACAAGGTTAGGCAGTCCAAGGTGGATACATGTCCAGCTGGTGAGTTGGTGTGGAGCCCCAGGGGTCTACAGAGGTGTTCTCAACCGGAACTCTGGAATACACCAAACGGTTCAGATAGGGGTGGGGGGTCTGTAACCCTTACCAGCTATGGCCTGTGATTGGGTACCCTGACAACCTGGTCCCTAACACAGTGGTGTGAAGTGCCCTCTGCCTGGAGGAAAAGGTCAGGCTAAGGTCGGGGGTCAGTACTTGGTAGCCTACCTCAGCTGTAAGAAGTCCCAAATGTTGTCTCTTAAGTACCAGAGCCACGGAGAGGGTTAGAATGGTTGATGTCTGAGAGTTTAATGATTCCAGTTAGATGTTTTTGTACAGACAGCACAAAGCACTTTATGGGAAACTCAGTGTCCCAGATCTGTTCTTGCTCTTTCCTTCTCCATTGCTGTCCTTGTCAAGTCAAACATGTTCGGCATGGCAATGAGCACCAAGTTGGCATGATAGCACAACCAGACTGACGCTCAGGCTATTGTACGGGTTCTCCTGACCTCCTCTAGCTAATAGTTCACACTTCTTTTGACACTGAGAATGAGACCAGCTCCCACACACGGCAAGATGTCCAGGGGACAGAACAGTGGAACAGCAAAGTGCCCAAAGGCAGCTCCCACACACGGCAAGATGGCCAGGGGATAGAACAGTGGAACAGCAAGGTGCCCAAAGGCAGCTCCCACACACGGCAAGATGGCCAGGGGACTGAACAGTGGAACAGCAAAGTGCCCAAAGGCAGTTAAATGACCATTGAACAGTAGCAAAAAACCGACTGTGCCTTTAAAATCCCCCGGTTCACCTAGCAATAACCTTTGATTTGAGTACTCCGACTAATGTAATTCGAGAGCCATCTATAATTAGGCTACTATTAGTAATGATATCCTCCTGTGGGTGAATTGGGGACAACCCACTGGGCACAGATGTCAATTATCAAATCACATTTTATATGTCACATGCGCTGAATACAACAGGTGTAGTAGACCTTACAGTGAACTGTTGAAAACAACAGGTGTAGTAGACCTTACAGTGAAAAGCCCTTAACCAACAACGCAGTTTTAAGAAAAATAAGTGTAAAGAAAGTATTTACTAAAATAAACTGAAGTTAAAAAAGAAAAGAAAAAAGAAAGAAAGAAAAAAAGAGAAGAAAATAGAAAAATAATAAATAATTAAAGAGCAGTAAAATAACAGTATTGAGGCTATATATTTGGGTACCAGTACAGAGTCAATGTGCGGGGCACCGGTTAGTCGAGATAATTGAGGTCATATGTACATGTAGGTAGAAAATGGGGGTCAATGCAAATAGTCCGGGTAGCCATTTGATTGGCTGTTCAGGAGTCTTATCCGGCAGAAGCTGTTAAGAAGCCTTTTTGACCTAGACTTGGCGCTCAGGTACCGCTTGCCGTTCAGAGAGAACAATCTAGGGTGCAATTAAACGTCTATTCCACCTTGGTTCAACGTAATTTCATTGAAATGAATTGAAATGACGTTGATTCAACCAGTGTGTGCCCAGTGGGAAGCGGAATAAATAAGCTTTGTGTTAAATGTATAGAGAGACCAGTTCATAGAAAGCTTTGCATTGCCTTTGACAGCATCGTCATTCATTTGATGCTGCTGATTCATTCAGGTTGGCCCAGATATCCTTCACCTTGGTCAGCTGTTTTGTCCAGTATTGTGCGAACATGTTTTCATATTCATCATGATCACGTGTAGACTCCCAATGAGAAAATAATTCGAAAGAAGAAAGCTGATGACCAAAGCTTAGAGACCAGATACTCTATGTGAATACTGTACAACATCATAATACTGGACACTTCACTTTTATAACGTCAATAATCGATGAAGTTGAAAATTGTTTAATGTCAAAATATGACATTTTCATTCTTAGCTTCATTCTACAGCACACATTTAAAATGTTATTTATGTTTCGCGTAATGGTCAAACGGTTGGATTACGCAATAAGCTTTATAGGCTACATCAAACGAAAAAGGTCAATGTAAGTCATTTGTAGACGCCTTGGTACGGTTCGGCTATCTGGTAAGAATAGAACGTGCGCAAGGGAGGCATATTGCATAAAATAAAAAAAATAAAAAACAACCAGCAAACAAAAGCAAAACAACAAATGGCATTAGCTATTAGATATAATTGATCAAATCACACGTACCTGCCACACATAAAACAAGGGTTAGTTTTGTCAGCGATGTACAGTCTAGTGCCATAGCTTCTTGTTATGGATTGCACCGAAGAGACGCGGCAGTAACCTAACTTCTCACTCGTGTTCTCTTCTTCAGTGTATTGATGCGCTAATTCTTACGACTCCTTGTCCTTTGCAATAACTGATTCATCAAATGAATATGCATGCTCCAACTGAAGCCATTGTTTACGCCAGTTGTCTATTTTAACTGGGGACAGGAGCGACACCCAAGTCGTGGAGCCATCCATAAATCAGCGGTAAATCGTTGGTTAACTTCCATACATAGCCGCGGAAAGTAGGGGTGTTGAGGGTGCTGCAGCACCCCCTGAAAAATCTGATCATTTTGATCAAAATCTATTCATAAAAAAATTGCACAACACCAGCGAACACCCCCCCCCCCCCCAAAAAAAACTACTTCCTGCGGCTATGCTTCTGTATATAATACATTTAATTTGTTCATAGTTTTTAAACAAGAAATGTCTGGTTAAAGTTATTCTGTTGCTGTTGAGGTGGACAGTCTACCACTGTACTGTAAGTAGCCTATAGTGTCCAAAATATCACAGACACCGCGCAGGGCTGTTGAGGTAGCACAACGGACATCGTAGGCTACCACAGCCAGGTTTGGCTGTATGATTTCGATTTTGTATTGTCCTAGTGTCAAGTTCTGAGATTTACAATTATATATATATATTTTACCATATTTGACATGTAATTGCCTTGTATACAATGTCCTGTGCTTTCTCCCACAGGTGGTGCAACCTCCCTAATTTATCCATCGGTTGGTTTATTCCATTGTGCGTATTAAAGCTTTATTCCATTGTTCTTTTCATAAAGTGGGCAGTGGGCACACTATCAATCACTCTCAGGTAATGCATTAGAGTCTGGCTTTGTTTATAGTATACAGTGTCTGCTGCAGCTCTGATATTGGCCTTGAGAAACTCCTGTTTATTATAAATCCTGCTGGAGATCAATATGATTGAGGGTTTGTGATGGAGGACTGGCCAACCCTCGGGGCCTGGTTCCTCTCTAGGTTTCTTCCTAGGTTCCTGGCTTTTCTAGGGAGTTTTTCCTAGCCACAGTGCTTCTACATCTGCATTGCTTGCTGTTTGGGGTTTTAGGCTGGGATTCTGTATAAGCACTTGGTGACATCTGCTGATGTAAAGGGTGTTATAAATACATTACATTTGATTTGATAAGTGAATGGATCGTGTGTTTCTCACACCACCCCAGAATCCAGAATATCTCCAATAAAAGTAGAGGTATCTTATTTAGATCCCCTAGATGGCAGCAGATAATAGCCAATGACCTGTATGAGGGGCTCCTGTCATATAAGTTAGACCTGCTGGTGTATAGTGGGTCCCTCTTAGGAAAACAAGTGCTATCTAGAACCTAAAAGGGTTATTTGGCTGTCCCCTAGGGGAACCCTTTAAATAACCCTTTTGGGTTCCATGTAGAACACATTCCACAAAGGGCTCTAAATTGAACCTAAAAGGGTTCTAACTGAAACCAAAAAAGGTTGTACCTGGAACCAAAAAGGGTTCTCCTATGGGGACCGCTAAATAACCCTTTTGGATCATTTTGTTCTAAGAGTGTAGTGGGTTAGAAAACATACATATTTACCATCACTAAGGCATCAACTACCATACATATATAGAGGCACATTATCTACTTTAGCAGATTAGCCTAATTTGTATCATAATTATATATCTTTTTGTTTTATAACCACAGACCTATGTTTAATAAGATGTTAACCTACATGCTTTCCCCTGTAAGACACAGGAGTAGACCTACATCTTATATAACCACAGACCTACCTTTAATAAGATGTTGACCCACAGGCTTTCCCCTGTAAGACACAGGAGTGGACCTACATCTTATATAACCACAGACCTACCTTTAATAAGATGTTAACCTACATGCTTTCCCCTGTAAGACACAGGAGTGGACCTACATCTTATATAACCACAGACCTACCTTTAATAAGATGTTGACCTACATGCTTTCCCCTGTAAGACACAGGAGTGGACCTACATCTTATATAACCACAGACCTACCTTTAATAAGATGTTGACCTACATGCTTTCCCCTGTAAGACACAGGAGTAGACCTACATCTTATATAACCACAGACCTACCTTTAATAAGATGTTGACCTACATGCTTTCCCCTGTAAGACACAGGAGTAGACCTACATCTTACTGGTTAGACGCATAACCCCTTATTCAGTTCACTGTGTGGACTACAGGGGATGCTACTGTATTACAGTTGAACCCATGTTGAAATGCATAGGAAGCCTATATAGTTTGGCCCTCTTGTGGTTATTGGCAATATGTTGTTAGAATCCCACAGAGACTGTAACTGTAAAAGTATCATAGTCCATATAATATATATATGCCACATAGCCCTTTGACAGACAGAGAGAGACCCAGAGGCATATACATCATTAATTCATTAGAGTGTTTTGGCCATTTCTCTCACAGCAATGTGTTGACTTTGAGAAAAGATTGTATTCTGATTGACATCGATATAAAAAAATAACGAGGCCTAATTGTTTTCACAAAATGATATGAATCGTTTCGCTCTAGACGGCCTATCTGGGTTCTGTGGTTAACCTACTTTGGTTTGGGCACGTCATGCTCTCAATGGATGCAGTAGGCACAACTCTTATCCTCTATGTAAGGTTACGTGTACTGTAGGCTAAAGGCCTATTCAAATACGTCTAGTCAATGTCAACACCTATTCTGTCAACAAATACCATTTCTGAAGAGAAAGTAAAATAGAAACGCACAATACTTTTCGCATACAAGCAGTTATTCCGATGCAATTGTTGGCTATGCGCATTTTACGCACACTTAGGGAAGTGTATAGGCCAGGGTCTGAGACAGGTGTACACTGTGCATCAAGAGAGCAACTGTATATCAATCCTAATGAGCCAATGAGAGAAGGCGATAAGTGATATGGGCGTGTTTATTAAGCTCAGAGCCTTTCCCTCGACCAATCAGTGGACTGTAGGAGGTGTTAGCCGCACTGAAGGGGTGTGTCAAACCCCCCCAGCCGTCTGCTGGATCGTAGTGTGAGGAGTAATGGCATGGAGTAACAGTGGTCAAAACATTGGTCACTATAAGAACTATAAACGAACCTCCTGTTTTCGTCGCGTTTAACTTGTGCATTGAACTATTTGGGCAAACGGAGGACGCCATGACGCGCGCGTGGGGACCCCGTTTCTGAAACTGTCAAGAGCCGATATTTCCTTTTAAATAACCGGATACCTTATTGGACATGTGAGTTACCGGAGTTACGGTCAGCAACCGAGCAAAATGAAGTTTCCCCTGTGTCTTCGATGTCTCCTCATCTCCTTCGTGGTGTTCAGGCCGAGCACAGCACAGTCAGGTGAGTGAGAGCAACAGACAGCGCGCTCATGCGCAAGGTCTTCTGCTATGGTATTTGCCGTTGTAAATTGCCCGTAATAATTGATCTAAAATATAAATAACTGATCACGCTGCTGCTGATATGAAAGGTTGTTGTGAAGTAGAACAGTGTGTAAATTGACACACTTCAAGCTGGCATGTTGTAATAGTCCATGACATTACTGCAGTCGTCTTCGTAAACAAATCTGAAGTTCACAAACACGCATGTCATTCCGCAAAGTGCATCACCGGATGTCAATAAAGCCCACTCACTCAAGATTGTCACTATTAATGAATCCTATCCGATGGCATCCTTTCCCTTGGGGAATAGTCTTGAATTAATATTGTCATTCAACTCGAATAGGCTGCCCCACACACAGAGAGTCATGGATTTGATAAAAAATTCGTAGTTTCTAACGATAAGCTCCAGGCATTGATTATTTATCGCTTATCAGGTGCGTCGTATCCGGATGAAACGACGTTTCCCCTTATTTGAGACAGTTGGGCTAGTCATTTTAATTATATAGCCTGAAGTGTTAGAGGCAATTATTCGTTTGCTGGTTGTTATTGCCATTATTATGTCGTTACACAGTGGTTACACAGGCTACTTGTAATTATTAATATTGTGTAGTCTATATTGATTATTTAGCTGTGCTTTAGCCTATACAGTTGGTTTGCAAACAAACTTGACTGCGTCAACAGTTGTCGTTTAAGTGTCCTGCAGACTATTGTCTCATCAGATCATAATGTACCCGAGGCTATTTATTTCAGCAAATCACCTACATGAATAGTACATTTTGGTCTTATGCTTTCGGCTGAATATCGTTGAGGGGTTCCTTTCCTCTATATTATCAGCAAAATACATTTTATAATGTTACACTATTAAACATATGTAGCAAATCGAATAATTCCCCCTTGATTTTCACCTCCCCCCTGTGGTTTCCCTGCCAGCTGAAAATAATTTAAGCGACAGGTGAAACAGTCCCGCAGCCGCCACTTGTTTGGTCAAATGCGCATGGTAGAGAGACATTCACATCGGCAGGCACTCGCTGAGGCAAGCAAATAGCTCACGCTCCCTCTCCCTCCCTCCCAGCGGGCCGTCCAGAGCGGGTCCCACGCTCTTCCCTCGGTGTTCTCATACCGTAACCTACGAGCCTGTTTGTACATTATGCCTTTTGGCCTGCTACTGAAATGGAGCCCGTTTATGAATCGTGTTTGTTGTCGTCTCATTTATGTGTGGGGGTTGGCTGTGTCAGCGATCCAAATGAATGTCAAATCCATGGCTAAAATCATTGTTTTCAGAGAATGTGACTTAGCTGGCTACCGTCCATTTTCATTGTCATATCCATTCAACCGTTGATAAAGAGGGGGGCATTTTAATGACCAAATGATGGTGGCTTTTGAACTTTTCTACTGTACCTTCTACTTTTTATGTTGATTAATTGAACTCCTGCGTCTCACCTCAGCCCCTCCTCTCCTTTTTATGGGCTTTTATAAGTTCATTTTAGCAGTGCAAAATATGAGGACCTGAACCATCAGCACAGCCGTGGGAAGTCAGGTGCTGCAGCACCCCTTGAAAAATGACAATAATAACAAAAATAACATTTTTCTTTTTTTAAATATTATTTTTCACAAAAGTAGTTCACTGGGCCTTTACTAGTCCTTTAATAGCGGACTGAAGAAAATTCAGACGTTTCATTCCCTTATAGAACAGTACATCAGTGTTGTATTCAAACACAATATCCTGCGTTTATCTCAGATCCATTTGTAGGATCCTATCTGGCTTGTCTGAATGCTGCTGTTACATATCTTAGCAGATTTGCCACAACTGAAGATCACCCTGGGAAATCAACATTATTCTATTCTATACAATTCTATTCTGTTCTATTCTATATTACTCTAGTCTAGTCTATACTATTCTATTCTATTCTGTACTATTCTATACTATTCTATTCTGTTCTATTCTATTCTATACTACTCTAGTCTATACTATTCTATTATATTCTGTACTATTCTATACTATTCTATACAATTCTATTCTGTTCTATTCTATTCTATGCCATTCTATTCTGTACTACTCTAGTCTATTCAATTATATTCTATTATATACTATTCTTTTTTATTCTATTCTATTCTGTTCTATACTATACTATTCGATACTATATTATTCTATTCTATAATATTATATTCTATACTATTCTATAATATTCTATTTTATACTATTCTATTCTGTTCTATACTATTCTACACTATGCTATTCGACACTATTTTATGACATTCTATTCTAAACCATTCTATTCTATAATATTCTATACTATTCTATTCTATACAATTCTATTTTATACTATTCTATTTTATACTATTCTATACTATTCTATTTTAAACTATTCTATACCATTCTATTCTATACTATTCTATTTTACACTATTTGATTTTATTCTATTTTATACTATTATATTCTATACTATTTTATTCTATATTCTATACTATTCTGTTCTATTTTATACCATTCTATTCTATACTATTATTTACTATTCTATTCTATAACATTCTATTATATACTATTATATTCTAGACTATTCTATTCTGTACTATTCTATACCATTCTAATTTATTATATACCATTCCATTCTAGACTATTCTATATTATTCTATTCTATACCGTTCTATTATATTCTATCCTTTTCTATTCTATGCTATTCTATTCTAGACTATTCTATACTATTATATTCAATACTAGTCTATTCTATACTATTCTATACCATTCTATTATATACTATTCTATTCTATACCATTCTATTCTAGAATATTCTATATTATTATTTTCTATACCATTCCATTCTATATTATTCTATATTATTCTATTCTATTCTATACCATTCTATTATATACTATTCTGTTCTATTCTAGACTATTCTATATTATTCTATTCTATACCGTTCTATTATATTCTATCCTGTTCTATTCTATGCTATTCTATTCTAGACTATTCTATACTATTATATTCAATACTAGTCTATTCTAGACTATTCTGTACTATTATATTCAATACTATTCTATTCTATACCATTGTATTATATACTATTCTATTGTATACCATTCGATTCTAGACTATTATATACTATTCTATTGTATTCCACTCTAGACTATTCTATATTATTCTATACCATTATATTATGTTCTATTCATTCTATTCTATTTTTTTCTATTCTATACTATTCTATTCTATACTATTCTATTCTATTCTATACTATTATATTCAATACTATTCTATTCTATACTATACCATTCTATTATATACTATTGTATTCTATACCATTCTATTCTATACTACTCTATTCTAGACTAGTCTATACTATTCTATTTTAGGACTTGACTTAGGTGCTAATGTAGTGTATAAGGCAGTAGCTGTAACGGGCTTCCTCTTTCTCTTCATCCGAAGAGGAGTAGCAAGGATTAGACCAAAATGCAGCGTTGGAGTTATACATATTATTTATTACAAGGAACCAGACGAAGACGGAAAACTCTTGAACAAATACCAAAACAACAAACGAAGTAGACAGACCTGGACTACGAACTTACACATAACAAAGAACGAACGAACAAGTACTGACTACAAACAAAACGAACTCACGATACAGTCCCGTATGGTGCAACAAACACTGACACAGGAAACAAACACCCACAAAATCCCAACACAAAACAAGCCTCCTATATATGATTCTCAATCAGGGACAACGATTACCATCTGCCTCTGATTGAGAACCATATTAGGCTGGACATAGAAACAGACAAACTAGACACACAACATAGAATTCCCACCCAGCTCACGTCCTGACCAACACTAAACAAGCAAAACACATAATAACTCTGGTCAGGACGTTACAGTAGCAACATTGTGGAGGTGCACATTGGTGTCACCATGTTTAGACATCATAACGTTGGTCTCTCGGTGTTGAGGTGAGGAGACGACCTGCTGGTCCTGATTTGGTGGATGTGCAATATATCTGTCTGAAGGCAATATCACTGATATACACGTGTCATGAGGACTGGGACGCTCCCCAGCACACCCTGCTGTGTCTTGGTTCTCTGACTGAGGTAGAGGTGGTGCATGAGGACTGGGACGCTCCCCAGCACACCCCTGCTGTGTCTTGGTTCTCTGACTGAGGTAGAGGTGGTG